>NW_022157939.1:0-101461 GCF_003316985.1 Fusarium coffeatum | reverse complement strand
AACTACTGCGAAAGCATTTGCCGCTGACTGTTCTATCGGCTAAGAAGTTGCGAGACCAAAAGTTTGATCTATGAGCTGTCGCTTGATATACAGGCACGATGCAACAAAATTTAGACTATCGACAGCATAAGAGACGATGTCTTTTCAAGATCTTTGTATAAGTTTAGACCATCTTGTTTTTGTTCAAGCTGGGATTGTCTCGACCTACCTAATCAATTGAGACAGTAAGAATGCGGCGACTGTCAATGATTTAATTATTAGACCGCCTCCCTGTATGGATCGTAGCACGGATATGAGCTGCCGCTGTAATGACGTTGTCTGACTGTTGCTGTAGGTCTGACGAGCCAATTAGATCGTATCGCTGTGCACCCAGGCCGCGAAAGCTGAGGGGCTCTGACCGACTTCTATAGTGACGAAGACTCTATTCTCGGGCATCAACATGAGCTACATCACTTCCTACCACTTTTGATATTTTTTTAGTCTTGCTGTTATCTTACTGGCGACATCGCGACAAACATTTTGGCATGCGCCACACCCAAAACTCTTCCGCGCATTTGCTGTAGGCCTGCGGCCTTAACCGACCATGCCAGACCGCAGCCCCTCATATGATTCTCGCGATAGCTCTCCAGAGCCAGAGCGCAACCGCGACCGCGATCGCCCCGTCGAACGCGAAAAGGGTCGAGATAAGGAAAAAGAAAAGGACCGAGATCGCGCAAGGGATCGGGAAAGAGATCGAGAGAGAGATAAGGAAAGAGATCATTACCGCGACATGGAGAGAGACCTGGACAGAGACATAGATCGCGACATCGATCGCGATGTTGACCGCGATATTGAAAGAGACCATGATCGCGACTATGAGCGAGACAAAGAGAGGGAAAGGGAGCGAGAAAAGGAGAAACCCCGCGACAGACCTTTAACGGACAAGAAAGAGCGAGAACGCGAAAAGCCTGTGGATGATAGAAGAGAAAAGGAACGCAGCAAACCGATAGACGACAGAAACGACAGTCGTGATAGTTCCCCAGACGACAGGAGAGATCGAGACCGCTTCAAACCGTTAAATGGCGGGAAGAATAGCCGTGATAAGTTATCAGATGATAGAAGAGACCGGGATCGCAACAAGCCGCTCAATGACCGGATGGATAGCCGTGATGTGTCACCGGATGACAGGAGGGATCGCAACAAGCCACTCAATGACCGAAGGGATAGCCGCGAAGTATCGCCTGATGACAGGAGGGATCGCAACAAGCCACTCAATGACCGAAGGGATAGCCGCGATGTATCGCCTGATGACAGGAGGGATCGCAACAAGCCGCTCAATGACCGAAGGGATAGCCGCGACGTATCTCCGGACGACCGAAGTTATCGAAGGCCACTGGATGATAGAAGAGACAGTCGTGACATATCACCAGATGATAGAAGGGACCGAGAGCGTAATCGACCACTCGACGACAGAAGAGACAGTCGTGACAAATCACTCGACGGAAGAAGAGATAGTCGCGACTTTGGAAAAGACAGAGACTATGATGACCCCAGAGACAGAGATTACGACACTGGTAGGGACCGAGATTATGATATCGGAAGGGACAGAGATCCTGTCAATGGGAGAGATCGAGATAGGCTTAGAGACCGGGACATCGACAGAGATAGGCGTCGCGACAGCCGTATCCCTCCACGCGTGGCACGAGAACCGCGAGAGCATCCTCCACCTGCTAGCAAGCGAAATAGCATTACAGGCCGCCTACTTGGATCTTTCAGAGCAGCTCGTGGTGGCGGGGACAAGGATAAAGAGATCCCTATACCATCAGTAGCAGCCTCGGTTCAACGTCGTGCCTCTGCAGCTGTCAGCAAAGGCAGTCCAGTCACCCGCATCCGCGAATGGCTCGATGCTTGCAACGCTGAGCATCACCATCACTGCGCTGTCTCATCGGAGACTGATATCAAGACCTGGCGACCTACCTGGCTCATTGATGTCGTCGATCGTCGCCTGGTTAAAGCGACTCCCAAAGATCGTTATCTGGCTCTCAGTTATGTTAATGGATCTCACCGCAACGAACCGCTGGAATATATGCAGCTGCTCAAGTCAAACCTGGCGGCTTTCGAGGATCGCTTACCCAACCTTGATATGCCTCAGACCTATTTAGATGCTATGTGGCTTGCAAAGAAGCTAGGAATTCGACACATCTGGATTGATCGCATCTGTATCACTCAGGATAATCGAGAGGAAATGGACGATCACATCAAACACATGGCATACACCTTCGCCAATGCTTACCTCGTGATCGTGGCAGCTTCTGGCGACATTCACAGTGGACTGCCTTCCCTTGACCCAAAGCGAACATCATCACGAGGCATTCGAACCACTGGTCGTACTCACCAAGAGCTAGTCGCAGCTTCGACGTGGTACACCAGAGGCTGGACTCTTGTCGAGCGCATCTATTCTCGACGCTCGGTCTTCTTTTTCGAGGACTCGATGACTTGGGAGTGCCACTGCGAGACCTGGCAGGGAAGTCCAAACAGTGTTATGAAGAAGCTTCGAGGAGGTCGTCAAGAGTGTATTGGCAGTATTCCTGATGCTGCCTTTGCATTTCAACACCCACCTTGGCCTGACCTGGACGAGTACGCTCGATATGTTATGGAATACAGTGCACGGAAATTGACGCTTGTCGACGATACACTCCCTGCGTTTGCTGGAATTACTCACGTACTCTCTCGATCTTTCCCCGGCGGTTTCATCTATGGCATGCCTATTATGTTCTTAGACATTGCTCTGCTTTGGCGACCTCATGCTTCCATTCGCAGAAGGGCGCTCTCTCGGCCACCCTTCCTTCCCTCGTGGTCTTGGATGGGTTGGTGGTTTGATAATATTCCAGTCGATTTAACCTTATGGAGAGCTGCTGCAGACTATGTCGAAGAAGCCCGAACTGGAAAACGTGGCCAAGAATCGAAACGGTACCGTTCCGCCCACCCTTTCAGGATCAGACCAACCGTTTCTTGGAGCTTGACAGATCGTGCTGCGACTGTTCCAGTCATGAACACCGGTCTACAGTATCAACATCTCAGAGGTCGTCGCACCCCTAACGCGGACCTTCCTCCGGACTGGGTCCGTAGTGGCTCACACTATATTCATGAAAGCGATGAGACTGCGACGTTCAAGTACCCCATCCCTGTCGAAGATCCTGTGGAGTCTGGTGGCTATGAGCCTGCAGTGGGCGAACAAGCCTATCCAGGGCCGTTGCTTTCGTTTCGAACAACTTCCGGTTTCTTCGAGGTCGAATTCCATACTACCCTGGCCCATCGCGAACGACCTAACCCACCGCTCGCTGTGGGTAAAATCTGGAGCAAGGGCAATAAGTGGGCAGGTCAGTTCCGTGCTCACGATGCATGGCTAGGCATTCAATCTTCCAACTACGACGGTGAAGAACGTCTTGAGTTCATCGCCATATCAACGGCCACAGAGCGTCGTGGTTCTCACGTCTTCGACACAGACAAATTCGAAGAGCACATGGACGCAGATGATATGGTCGACTTTGTCAACGTTCTGTGGATCGAGCGTATTGGAGATATTGCATATCGACGAGGTGTTGGGCAGATCTTGCTCAAGGTTTGGGAGACACAAGCTAAGGATGAGGTCGCAATTCTACTTGGTTAAGAGAACAAGACACTCGGTTAGCGTGGTGTAGGCGTTTATGTGACAATGAATTGTACAAAATGTATCTAGTATTTGGGATAGGAAATATTGCTGGTGCGAGCCAGATATGACATTTTATGGATTCAAGGGTTGAATTCACGGATTTAGATAGGTAGCTAAAGAATATTACTGTATGTTGGTCTGAGACTACTAGTTGCATCTTCCTGTCTCACTGTCGATACCACGTATGAGGTTTACAAAGATCATCTCTCTCTTGTCTCAACTTTCGGGCTGGTGCAGTAATGTCTCCGAGTCAGCCGAGCGAGTTACCGCATTCCTAGTTGCTTATGGGGACACAGCATCAACAAGGCCCGAGGTCGGTCATCCTAATAGCCACAGTTCAAGGACTGGACCCGTCTCTGACCATGTGGGTTTCCATAGATGTCTCGGCATTTTTCTGAAGAATGGCTGGAGCCGAACAAGCCGAGCGTTGTGGGACGAAAGTGTGGGAACTTGAAACTTACATGATCAGTTGTGAATAGCCTCACTAGGCAGGTGTCACAAGAATTGTCTTCTGAGACTTAGGACGCCAAAATAAAGTAGCCTAGGTGGTAGTCTAAGCTTGCATAAGGTGACCAAATCATTTCATCTCTTGTCCTTGGCGGCCGATTCTTCTGACACCTGACGCTGGGGTATATGTCTTTGATAAGCAGATAGAGCTTTACTCATACATTGATTACATTGTGGCTGAGAATGTAATCAGTCTGATTGACATCTATAAATTATGCAATTTGATACTTTGAGAGTCTTGGGATGAGGGTTTAGTTACGAGTGTATGTACCCAATCTGCTGTACTCACATCCGTCCAGGCAACTTAACTTGGCATCTTAAGAAAGACTGCTCTTAGTTAGAGTAACAACAGCCTCGAAGAGTTATCCCGAATATATGACAAGTTCTCTTACCACCCACAACTGTAAATGGTTGCAGGGAGACACTTACTGAACCCCCATCTTTTACTCGACAGCCCTATGTTGACCACCTGATGCAATAAGAAAGATGAGACGATATAACATTTCTCACTTCTCACAACCCCTGGTCTTTGAAATGCCCTTTACTTGATACCAACATAATGAATATCCTACTCCTGTGACATAGCCCTCAAGCAGTTCATCGTCATCTCTCACTGCCAGACTCTCAGACCAAGAGAAAACAGCTCATTTCTTTTTTCGTGTTTCATTCTAATCGTCCGGTACAAAAGCACCAAAAACCAATAAAGATGCTTTCCCATATTCCCAGCATCTTGGCACATCGACTGAGGCACATGGGGCTGATCCTTGGTTGCATACAGCGATGTTACCCATCAGTATCATGTTAACAATTCATAGTCTCTGATTGGACGATCGAAGTATATTCTCATCGGCGGTTTTTTGTATTGACGATCTTCGGGAGTAAGCTTATTTGGTCTTCAACTCCGACTCTCAATGCCGATTCTCAAGACCACGGTTCGATTGAAATTGCACAGTTGTCTATGACGCAATATTGACATCGCTAAGAAGATGATTCCATTTCAATGTTCCATCGAAACCCACTAAACTTCCCCGTAACGATCGATATCCTCAACAAAAGCTGTGCTTGTCAAAACTTTCGGAAGAGTTTGGTTGCACAAGAGACTCATGTGCTCTCCCAGAGTATCCTGTCTGGGAAGCATTCCCCGATAGATCACAGTGATCTTTCCTCTTATGTCAATGGCTTGCTTCGGTCCCTGGCTCACAAAAACACAGGACAACTACAGGGATGTGATGCACCGTTATCCTATCTATCACATCCATACCAGCAGATATGCCCAGGCCCTAGCAGAGCAGCTATCATCTCACCAGGGATAACGACTTCCACAGCAAAGCCTCAACCTTGAAAGCTTACGACACCCTGCTCGATGACTGCAGAACCATGTCCGGATATCCGGTTTATGTTACTCGCTTGTGTTGTAGTCTCCATGGCCCCTCTAATCAAGCTACAGTAAGTAATGTGAAGTGATTCCAAATCGATCGTTCATCGGCTCCAGTTCAGTGAATACTACAAGTATAAAAGAATACAAATCCCGTCATGTCCGCAATTATGTCCGACCAACCCAAAGAGACCTTTGGTAGATCGACAACTTGTGTCACTCGAAAATGGTGTCTTCTAAGCTTCTTGTCACCCTTGGCCTTGCTAGCCTAACTGCTGCGCAATGCCCTTTTGCTGACCCAGGCAGATTGGCAGCTAGAGCCGAGGGAAGCTCTCGTGAGCATCTGGAAGACTATGAAGTTGATGACAGTAAGGGGTACATGAGTTCCGATGCCGGTGGCCCTTTTGAGGAACAAGAGAGCTTGAAGGCTGGAGAACGAGGTCCTACTCTGTTGGAAGACTTTATCTTTCGCCAAAAGATTATGCACTTTGACCATGAGCGAGTATGTTGTCTCTTAAACATCAGTTCTCTGTCGTGTAACTAACTAACATCTCTAAAGGTCCCCGAAAGAGCCGTCCACGCCCGAGGTGCAGGAGCTCACGGCCACTTCACCAGCTATGGAGTACTTAAGTCTGCTATACTTATCACCATTATGGAGATCACAGGTTGTAGTCTATGAGTGCATATGGAAACATGTCTGGTATCATCAAAAGAACACGGAATGGCATGCAAAGTAAGTGAGTGAAAGCTCAATTTTCTATATTAATTTGGGATACGTAAACCATCAAAACCGCATCCCAGCAACCCGACAATCTAATGGTAGGATGAGTGATGGCCCATGTCCTCCGATGCCATGGTTAAAGAAAGCAAAGCAAAGTCAAACTCCAAAAAGGTTCCCGTACTCCGTACAATACAATCAGTCGACTTGCAAGAAAGTGGTGGCGTGTAGGCCAGGGACCGGAATCCTTGATGTTGACCCTCGCAAGCATCGTGAACGTTCGCCATCGTTACTTCCTCCTTCGTTAGCACATAAAGATGTTGAGCCGCGCAATCAGTGAAGATCAGTTGGCTTCATGTTGTAATAAAGGATTAACCGCGCAATCAGTGAAGGTTAGTTGGTTCAGAATTGTCTTGGGTATTTGCCCTCGTTGACCTTAGTTCAGTTCTGTGCATAGTACTGCTAGGATAGCCATGAAGCTTTCCTCATCCTCACGATCCTTGGCTTCTCGCAGGTTTTTCAACAGATCAGTCAAACCCAAGTCGGCGGATGGGTCGAGCCCTTGCTCTTGTATACGCTTTGTGACCTCTGCGTACTTGCTTTGCATTTCGCTTTGCATTTCGCTTTGCATTTCGCTTTCGGGTTCGGCATGAGATTCGATGGATCGGGATCGTACGGGCATCTTGCCCAGTGCCTGTGATTCGTTAGTTATCTTTCGGCAATATCGTCTTGAATGTCCCATTACCTTGGATGAGAGACCGGTAGCCTCTGACTCCGGGAGAGCAGCATCGGTGGGTTCTTCATAGTCCTCAAGCTCTGCATCTTCATCTTCGGGCCAAGAGAGACCAGACTGAAAGATCTCCGTAGCGCCTTGGAGCAACTCATCCCCTACTTCTTCGCCGTTCCACGCGAGATCTTCAAGACTCTGCTCGGGAATGTCCTTGGGTTTGTGTGTCTTGTCATAGACTTCCTTTGGAAGGTCAATGTCCATGATTATTTCCTTCAGCTTGGGATAGACAGAGGAATCGTAGTCTGACTTAAGGTAGTTTTCAGTGCGTGGTTCAATCAACATGTTATTCTCGCCATCCCCATTGAGGCGGTCTTTGAGACTGACTGGCTGGACAGGCCAGCCTGAGAACATTCCCTTGCCGTGTTCGCGATGACCAATAGCGAATTTTAGTCCATCATGTTTAGCAAGGGCAATCGGTAGTCCAAGGATAGACTTATACTTCTCTTTGAGTTGCTTTTTCTGCTCGTAGTGAACATCGCTGCGGTCGAGGATGCATTTCGCAATGCATGTTTGGAAAATACACTCAAGTAAAATAGTCTCAGTTGTGTCATACGTCGGCCAGAAGCGATTGCAGGCCTTTCTCATGCTTGTAAGCCTCTCGATAGCTAGACGAAATGCGAGGTTCCAACTCCAGGTCTCAGGAAAGCTCTCTGGGTGAGCAAAAAATGGACACCCGTCGTCACCTCTGGGTAAGCTCACCCCAAAGAAGTCTATGATTTCCTCGGCGACTCTTCGAACTCGAGCCAGGTCATCCTCTGGCCAGTTAGTAAGACGACCAGAAGATCTCATGAAGTTGAGATGAGTATCAAGACGCTCGATCGAACGTTGAAGCCCAGGGTGTGGCCGACCTGAGATGACAGGGGCAATATCGAAATCGAACTCTTCTTGTGTGACGCCTTTCAGGCTTTTTTGAGTACGACTGTACGTGGTGAAGCCGAATGTCAACCGGATGATTCGCAGGCGTTTGGAAATCTTGATCATTTTGGTCTCGAGACTATCGAGCTCTATCCTGGCTTCGGGACCGTGGATTTCGTCCTGATATTTGTGCTCCAGCCGAGCCCGTTCCTGTGTAAACCAGCATACCATGGCCAAGAAAGCCGGGATTTGGATCTGCTTTGCGAAGTTTAAGCACTGAAGGGTGAGGCTGATGTTTTGTGGACAGTGGATTCGGTATCCGTTCTCAGTGAGCCAAACTGGGAATGTTGCATCAATGCTGACCCTGTCATGTTGTACTCGTGATGCCGAAAGGCCTGGGGATAACGAGTACATGTTACCCGAATATCGATCCCTCCACGCAGAGCCGCTTGGGATATTTGCCTTGGCAGCCTCGTCGCTACTTGGCCATGCCGCCTCGATACTTCGCATGCACTCTGCAAGATTCAAAGCACTCTCAGCCTCAGTAATCGTATCCTGACTCTTCAACCTCTCGTGTCGCAAACTGCTCTTGAGATTTATCATGATGCATTGCCTCACATGGTTGTTGATGGGACGCTGAAGGAGGATAGTGTTGCAGGACTGGCATACGCGTTGTGAGTTGAAACTACTCACTACAAGCAAATTGCAGATGAAAGATTTACCACAGCGCGAGCAAGGATGGCTCTGGATGGCAGACATTTCAGGCGTACATAAACATGCTGAGGGAGGCTTCTCTTGGTCTCGAATGGCTTGGTTGACCTGATCAGCAACTTCTGCCCCGCGAGTCCATGCTTTAAGAATGTCGGCCTCTGTCAGCCAAGTATCACAGATAGCCTGCTCAACAGCTAAACACCAGGCACGGTCTGTAGATCGAATGATAAGTAAGGGCAGTTCCAGGTCGTGGTCGTCATGAAGCTTTTGCGCCAGTCGGTCACCAGGCTTGATGCTGGTGCAGAATGTTGCATAGCGAGGATCTATACGCAGAAGATTGGATCCATCGAATAGTTTCCGACCGTAGCCCTTTTCGGTGCGAAGCCGGCCCCCATACTTCTCCAGTAAGTTTGTCCAAATGTTGTAGGCTGCAGCGGTATCGAGCATAGCATGGTTCATAATGGAAGCAGAGTATAGTCGAAGAAGCCGTTCAGCTCTTTGAAGTGATTCTCTTTCTGATTGACTAATCAGTAGATCCTCCTCACTTGGCAACACTGATTCAAACGTAGGAGGTTGGCCTGGTCCTGGTGACTGCTTGATGATAGACATGGTGAAACCGCCATAAGAATCGTTTTTGACAAACTGATACCTATCGGATAGTTCGGGGATAGGGGCTGAATCTTGAAGTAGCCGAGGACCAGCACTTCTGGTTTCACTCTGGAGCTTGTAGGTGGTAGGATGTAAGAAATACTGTTGAACGCTGAAGCGATTCTCTCGAAGCCAGTTCTCCTTAGCTCCAGGGTTGGCCTTTGTGAACCATGGAGTTTGACAGATGATACGCTTCTGGGGCAACTCCTTATGACGACAGGCAATTAACAACAACCGAGCTTGTCGAGTGCTAGTTTTGAAATTTGCAACAGGCTTTGTAACGTCGTCCAGATTGCCCTCCCAACGGTTGATGATCTCAACCATTGCGTTGCACAGAATATTCGCTTCTTGTTGTGTATATTCTCCCTGTGAAACCCTCGCCACCATGAGCACATCAGCTCGTGTTGGATCTCTGGCCATCATGCTCCATTGATCGGTATCCCGTACAGGAAAGTTACTTCCCCGTCGGTCTTTCTTCCGGTAAGGCTCAACCTGAGGCTGAAAGTTGTGCTTCTTGGGTAGACTGAGAAGGACGTCGAGTGACCGTCGAATGCCATCGGTTCGCGGCGAAACCAGATCATTCCCAAGTTCGACGGTCATGCCTTGGAATGCCATCTGAACTTTGTCCCGGTTGAATGTCTCATAGTTTTGGAATACCATCGGATTGGACCTAGGGGAGATTTCCTCCTCCAGATCTTCAGGATAAGGAACATAAGCGTCAAAGTCGACGTCGGCCGAAGAAACTTGGCCACGCCAGGGGACAGCGGAAGAGGGCTTAGGTCTCTTCGCCGGACGACTTGAAGGTCCGGCTTCAGGTTCATCTGACTCAAGGTCTGGTGGGTCAGAGAGATCAATTGTGACTTGGGGTCGCTTGGCTGGTAGACGACTGCTACGACGCAAGGAAATTGGGCGAGAGGTTTCAGTAGCATGGGAAGAAGTGGCGCCTCCAGTCGTTCCAACTGAATCGCCTCGCGATGAGAACGCTCTGGACGTAGCTCTTGATGTTACCCGTCGACCAGCACGTCTCTGAGCAGGAGCTATGAGTCGTCCAGACCTAGTCACTCTGGGCTGTGTGAAGCAAGGATATCAGCATATGCTCGAAGGCCATATATTCAAGGTAATAACACATACAGCGTCAGAAGACATATCGATATCTTCGTCATCATTACTAAAGGACTTTTTCCCTCCTGGTTTCTTACCAGGTGGCTCACGGTCGTGGCCTCCGGGTTTGTCGCTCGCGGCCATGTTCGCGATAGCGAAGAGATTGAAGATTCGATAGTTTGATGAAGATCTATAAGCTGAGAGTGCTTTCTCTGGGCCTAGGGAAGGTGTTTGGGGGGAATGGGTTGTTGTAGAGGAAAGGGATGGAGGGGAGTGACGAAGAGAGGAAGAGTAAAAAAGAGAAATGATTAGGAATTTCTCTTAGTGAGATCAAAAAAGTTACAGTCTGTAAAAGTTTATGTTTGCAGTGCATGGCACTGCCAGGTTATCTACCTAGATATTGTAAGGATAAGAGATTGTTTGACAGTGACAGGGCACTGATGGCAAATGCAGTAACATTAGCTACAACGATTACCTAGTGAATAAGTCTTTAGAGTGTAAACAAACAGGCTTGTATTGACTCTCTTCACTAGCTACTGCTGCGCTGTTTTCTTCACTGGGAGAATAGCATCGATATGCGTATATGAATCTCTAGATGGCTTCACCAGGAGGTTTTTCAGGAGATCACGCTAACATAAACCACGAATTACGAGTGAACGCTATTAGTATCAAAGACTCATAAGCTCAGCTTTTCTCTCTATTATTGAGTTGATTCAGAAATCCGACCTAAAGTATTACGGAAGTGTTGCAGAAAGCATTCCCTCCACTCTTCACTCATAGTTACAGTTCGTTTCTAGTCTTCCCATTCATCAAAATCCCTGGCCCCAAAACGGGTTCTCTCTAGCGTAAGCTCCTTATAGTAGTGGTTGAAGACACAGATGAGTCAAAACGCAATGTGCGATCGTAACTGAAGAATCGGCCACTTAAAGCTCATCGGTACCTTTCTTCTGGCCAGTCCCAAAGTTGTATCTCACAATGTCAGGGAGAGGATCATCGTCATCAAGATCCATTTCAATCACAACATTCTGAGGATCGGTACGTTGGGACTCGGTACGCTGGGACTCGGTACGCTGGGATTCAGTTTGCTGGGAATCATCGGTCACCCCAGGAATATCCTGGTTGTCAGGAATAGTCTGGCTGCGAGATCCGGAGTCTTCTTCAGGGTCTTCGCCCGAATCCATGTCGGTGAGGGTTTCTTCAGCTTCGAAGCGCTTGTGCATTTCATCGATCTGGGCTTGGTGAAGCTCATCCATTGTCATCCCGGCGTCTCTAACGCATAGTATTAGTAGAGGTCAAGTTTTGGTGATAGGTATCCTACAGTTTCTTCTGGATTTCGCGATCGATTCGAGTTTGATCGCGACGAGCCCTGTTCAGCATCTTGTTGGCATCACGGAGGCATGTAGTGATACCCTCCCTCGCTTTGTCAGTGAGATCCTGGCGTGCAGAGATCTCAGTAAAGAGACGGACAGCCTCCAGAGCATGCTCTACATAGTAGTCAGAAGCAGTGGAAAGAAGCAGATGCATTCCGGCCTGGTGAAATCGGCCAAGACGAGGTTCCTGGAGTAGATCACGCGCCTTGGCCTCCGCGGCGTCGTTGTTGCCATCGCGCCAGATTCTCCAAGCCTCTTTGTAGCGCAGCTCAAACATAGCTATTATATCAAATTAGACACATGCTATAGGTACTTAACTGTGGACATTAGTCCAAAGACCTCAAACTTACCTGCGAGTGGATTGCGCTCCTCAGCCATGGTGTAGACGATGGCGGATAGATAGTCGGAAGAATGGAAGGAAGAGAAGAGGAGTCTTGGAGTGTGGCGATGAAAACGGTTGATGCCACTATTTCGTGATGCGATCCTAGGGAGATTGTAAAGAGAGAAAGTTTTGTCAAGAAGACGGCATCAGCCAACCAAAGAAAATCAACGGTCGAGGCCGATAGACCAGCAAGAGGCAGGCATCCATTGTCCGCTGGCAGGCACTGGCAGGAAAGAGGATTGTGCACACAATGTAAATCAAACGATATTAGAAAACAAATAAATATATGTTTGTATGACTACCCAGTACCTATTCTACAATCTATTATTTCCCAAGAGCTATAGGCACATGGATGGGTTCGGGGTTCACACATTCCGCTTTGTGACTGATGATGGCGACTCCAAGTTCGTCAAGTTCCACTGGAAGTCCAAGCAGGGTAAAGCCAGCCTGGTCTGGGATGAGGCGCAGCACTTAGCTGGAAAGAATCCCGATTACCACCGAAAGGATCTCTGGGACGCTATCGAGTCCGGTAACGGCCCTGAGTGGGAGCTCAATGCTCAGATCTTTGACGAAGACCAGGCCCTCTCTTTTGGCTTCGATGTTCTGGATGCTACCAAGATTGTTCCCGAAGAGTTGGTTCCTCTTCAACCTCTTGGTGTTATGAAACTGGATGCGAACCCAGTCAACTACTTCGCCGAGACTGAGCAGATTATGGTGAGTAGACACGTATTAAACAGACCAAGATAAGTTGACTAACTTGAGCAGTTCCAACCTGGACACATTGTTCGTGGTATCGACTTCACCAACGACCCTCTGCTGCAGGGACGTATCTTCTCTTACCTTGATACTCAACTCAACCGTCACGGCGGTCCCAACTTTGAGCAACTTCCTATCAACCGTCCCCTGTCTCCTATTCACAACAATAACCGGGATGGAGCTGGCCAGAACTTCATCCACAAGAACACTGCTGCCTGTAAGTTCATCGCCAGTGAATTTATATATGTCGGACTAACTCTTACAGACACTCCCAACACTCTGAACAATGGCTACCCAGCTCAGGCAAACCAGACCCAGGGCAAGGGCTTCTTCACTGCCCCAGGCCGCAAGGTTTCTGGGAACCTCGTCCGTGCCAGATCTTCCACCTTCTCTGACCACTGGAGCCAACCACGTCTCTTCTACAACTCTTTGACAAAGGCTGAGCAGCAGTTCCTCATCAACGCCATTCGTTTCGAGACAAGTCAGCTCAAGTCGGAAACTGTCAAGAAGAACGTTCTCTTCCAGCTGAACAAGATCAGCCACGACATTGCTGTCAGAGTTGGAAAGGCTCTGGGTATGGAGGCCCCTGAAGCTGACGACAAGTACTACCACGACAACACCACAGCTGGAATCTCCAACTTTGGGACCAAGCTGCCTAGCATTGCGACTCTGTCCGTTGGTGTCCTTGCTTCCATCAACTCGGATAACTCCATTCAGCAGGCCAAGGCTATCAAGAAGGCTCTTGGTGAAGAGAAGGTGACAGTGTCAATCGTGGGCGAGGTTCTCGGAGACGATGTCGAAGTTACCTACAGCGCTGCAACTGCCGCTCAGTTCGACGGTATTGTCGTTGCCGGTGGTACCGAGTCTCTTTTCAACGGTACCGGAAAGTCAACTCTCTTTCCTCCTGGTCGTCCTACCCAGCTTATTGTGGATGGTTACCACTGGGGCAAGCCTGTTGGATTCATCGGAGGCGCAAAGGCGGCTGCTCAGGCTGCCAGAGTTGGCACTGGAAAGGGCGTCTACCTCTCCAAGGACGTTGATTCTCTTGTCGAGGACTTGAAGGATGGTTTGGCTACCTTTAAGTTCACTGACCGATTCCCTCTTGACAACTAGGTATGTAAGATTCAGTGTAGGACATAGTAGTTATCTTTTCACAAGTACATAATTCAAGTTTGTTAAACATGTCGTTTACTATTATGTCTCACTGTGATACTTTTTCACATACACCTATGAGTGTACAGGATCTGCACGTTGCTTTGCTCTACAGCTTCTCATACAGAGTTACCTAAATGAATGTTGAAATAAAACTTTATGAAAGAGGGTCCAAGATCGTCAATTTAAATATTCTCAACCAAATAAGCTGGTATTGGTCTTTGTTAATAACCAGAGAGCCCTGTTATTCGTTGAACGTTATACAACATTGGTTACCCGAGACCAGATACAAGGGAATCTCAGCTCATCATGACACATCCTCTGTGCTCTCATCTAATAATTTCGGAACCCCAAATTCAGATAAACAATTACCCCTGTATTTATCATCTGATATTGTGTTTCTCGTCAGGAACAAGACTTCCGCCTTGAGTTGTTGACGACCTCGAGACTCATCATGATTGGATCAAAAACTTCCGCCTGACTCTGGCACATGGACTGAACCTGACCCCTACCGCTATCGTCCCGCCCGGTCCCCCGTTGAGATCCATTAGATCTTATCTATGGAACTTCCCAGGGTCAATGTCATTATCTGCCTGCTCCCCCACAATCCGCATCCTTCATTCATTCACTACGAGTCACGTTCTTGTTCTATTCACTGTGACTCGCGACGACGTATAATCAGACGAGCACATAAACCACGCGATACAAAAGTCTCATTCATCAACACTTGATAGGCCGGACTGCGCGGGAGCTCTTCAACCTGCGCGCACGCGCTCCCTTGATGGCTCAACAGTCTTGAAGAAGCTATACATACATCTGGCTCGCAGCCACATTGAACGATAAGACAATTGAGTCAACGGTTGACTTATCAGTACGAACGACCGATATCGCAACGACTATACGCAGCCATCATGGACCGCGTGCGAAAGGCCCTGGGTCGTCAACACTCGTCAACCTCAACGTCCGAATATGAGCCTCTTACAGGCAACGAGGAAGCCACTCCCCTAGAGGGCTCAACCCAACTCGAAGGCCAACATGAACTACCCTTCTCATGGGCCGAGTATAGTATCTTCGCCCTATTGGGCGTTGCCATGCTCTGGGCTTGGTGAGCTCTTCAATCTATTGTGACATGCACCGTAGTTAACGCGTTCTAGGAACATGTTCCTCGCCGCAGCTCCGTACTTTACAGCTCGCTTCGCCGGTGATGCTTGGATCCAGGCCAACTTCCAATCTGCGATCCTGACTGTCTCTACTGTTACCAACCTCGGTGCCATGCTTGTCCTTACCAGTATCCAGTACTCAGCGTCGTACCCCTTCCGAATCAACCTGGCACTCATTATCAACGTTATCACTTTTGGCCTCCTGACAGCCTCCACTGTCATCGGCCTCAGCGCATCGCCTACCGTCTATCTCGCATTTCTACTTGCTACAGTAGCTGCTGCTGCTTGGGCTGCAGGTCTTATCCAGAATGGCGCATTTGCTTTTGCGGCCAGTTTCGGACGCCCAGAGTACATGCAGGCAATTATGGCAGGACAAGGCATCGCTGGTGTGCTACCTCCTCTCGCGCAAGTCTTCACTGTTCTAGTCTTCCCTCCAGACAAGGACAACGCATCGACCGGAGCATCCGCAGAAGACGGCCAAACATCAGCATTCGTCTACTTCCTCACCGCTGTAATTGTATCGGTAATTGCCCTGGTATCTTTCATCCCATTGGTCCGCCGCCACAATCACATTATTGAGAACCGCATGGTTGAGCAAATGAACGAGTCCATGCATAGCATCGAGGAGGCCGAACGCGCCGCTCGCAAGGTTACATCCCTTTGGCGGCTGTTTACCAAGCTTCACTGGCTTGCTATTGGTGTGGCCCTCACTTTCACCGCAACTATGTTTATGCCCGTTTTCACAGCAAAGATCCATTCTGTAAAGGAGACCTCTGGCGCCATTTATCAGCCTGCAGCATTTATCCCCCTTGGGTTTTTCTTCTGGAACCTGGGCGATTTGGGTGGACGTATAGCCACCATACTACCTTTCTCCCTGCGACACCGCCCCTTTGCCCTTTTTGTTCTCGCAGTTATTCGCTTTGGTTGGTTGCCCCTTTATCTACTTTGTAACATCGATGGCCGTGGCGCCACTGTTTCCAGCGACTTCTTTTACCTCTTTATTGTTCAGTTAATATTTGGCCTCACCAACGGGTGGCTTGGTTCTAGTTTCATGATGGCATCGGGTGAGTGGGTGGACGAGGGCGAACGTGAGGCTGCGGGCGGCTTTATGGGATTATGCCTTGTCGCAGGATTATCTGTTGGTAGTCTTTTGAGTTTTACAGTGGCAGACATCTAGACTGGGTTACACGAGCCTGCATTAGATATGGAGTTTGGGGGCGTTTTTATATGAATCGTCATTTGACAACCGATAGAGTCTGAACATTTAGCTACTGTACTGTAATCCTATGCCCTGAGTGTTGGATGCAGCCAATCATGAATACATGTCACATATCAAACCGGGGATTGTACCCTTAGAATAATCTATATCCAACCAACGCCGCGTCCCTTGACTGATGCAACCAACCATGCCCGTACCCATGCCATGCTATGCGAACCCTCCGTCTCTGAGATGCACCGATGCAACCATATAATGCAAAAAATAGAAAGAACACTGCAATTCCTGATCGCAGATTTGCGCGAGGCATCTCCGGGATGCCTGCTTATGCTTTTTTTGACAGCCATTTCAGTAGATTCCTGCAGCATGTTAGCATGGATGACGAGGTTGACATCTGGATGCAACGTGTAAGACTTACGGAGGCTCATTCCGAAATGGGCAGACTTCGGTCCTTGGCTTATCCTTCCTGTCGGGCTTGAGTAGTCCCGTGAGCTTGACAGGGCTACTTGTCATCCAGTGCACGAGAGCTTGCTTGGTCATGACCTCGATAGGGAAATGTGTTGCCTTATTGGGATGAGAACCTTTGGCCTTGATGCCAATGATTCTCACTGATTGATCCTGTCGACGGCTCCACTCGAGAAGACATTTGGTGGGAGGATGGTAGTACTGGCCGTTACACATGATCCAGTCAGCAGTGTAGCAACCCGACTCGATTAGGTCCTTCTCGGCCGAAGTCCATCGTTTGAACTTGATGTCGGTATCCTTTAGATCGAAGTCGCCAAGCCTGACACGAAGTCTTTGTTCGGGAGGTACATCGGGTCCTAGGTTCATCTGGACGAAACACGTACAATCGCGGACAGTCATGGCCAGACTGAACATGGGGTCGTTCTTTTCGGCGTATAGCGGACCTTTGGTATCCGCAAGATTCTGAAGCCACCTAAGATCACGAATAACCTGGTGGTCGGCCGTCTTCGCAAGTAGTTCCCGCACCATTGGGTCATTGCACTTGGAAGCAAGCTTGGGAGCGAAACGAAACGGTGAACTGATCTCAGGGGGAGCGCCAGGGTTGGCAAGCGTGAGAGGACAAGGCTTCTGCTCTGGCGTATGTCTTGAAGGGCTCGGATCCCGAATATAGTTGAATAGTTCCATGGCACATTGTCGACACCGTATAGCGCCCTGAGGAGCACTTGGCGATTGATTCAACCACTTTGGCTTGAATTCGATAAGTTTGCTGTTAGGGTCTAGCGGCAGTCAGTAAGTATGCAAACATTGAATGATGCTAAAATTAACCCACCAGAGATACGCATGTCTTCGACAAGAAGACCCCAGTTAGATTCAGACACGAAGGAGCCCCTGAACTTCTCCTTGCGCTGATGATCAGTTGACCGTAGATATGCGTTTAGCTGAGAGATAATATTCGTGTTACGTAGGACGACAAGCTGTTGTTGAATGGCGTGAGTTTTGAGAAATGGCGTGATTTGCTTTGCGTAGAATTCTTGCTGTTTTAAATAATTGAATCTGGCGGGCTGGCCACTTGCAGGGGCTTTGGCAACACGAAGAAGCCAACCTGATATACATCAGCACACATTGTTAACACAAACGAAAGAGGAAGCATACCTTTGAACTCTTTGGCCTTGATATTTCCTTCTGGAATGCCCAGCTCGAAGACAACGTTGGCAGCACCTTCGCCAATCATCTTTATAGGACGAGTTCCCATTGGTAGTCTCTTTAGAGTTTCACGAGACCACGACAAAGGAAGAGCACTTCCATTGAGCATAATTGACATTTCGACGACATCCTGGGCAGTTGGCCATATATGATCATCTTCTGATGAGGAGAAGCAAAGATCTGGGTCGGTATCAGTTGGCGTAAGCTGCCCATCAGACAGAGATGGAGTCGACATGGTGGTGGTTGTTGTTGGAGACCGGGATTGTGCAGATAGTCTGCAAGGCACGTCAAGCCACTTATGTCGCGCGTTCTGCGGTGGGGAATTGGTATGGAGGATGTTGTGAGAGGAGGGTTGGATCTCAAATGGAGATGATGAGAGACGAGATTCGACAAGAGATGAATGGGGAGCAGATATGAGTGATATGTATAAGAAGAGTAAGAGTAAGAGGAGGGAGTAGAGGAGGGGCGTGTGAATATGTATAAGATGGACACCGGACTAGAAGGTAGTCTAAAGTAAGGCAAGGCAGGTAGCTCGGAATTGCTGCTGGCTGAGAGGGCAAGAACCAGGAACCGGATCACAGACTCGCACTTGCAGTTGCAGTTGCAGTTGCGCCAGTGTTGGAACTGCAAGCCTGCCTGTTAATGACGGTCACGCTCTGTAATGCGCCTGCATCTGCATCTGCATCGCTGTTTTTCCCCTTCCGGCCGTATTGTTGTAGTGAATACCTCGAGTTGCCTTGTTTGTCGCCGATATAAGTGTAACAACAAAAGAGCCACTCAAATCCTCTGGACTTGATTGTGCAAGACTCGAGAAGGACAAAGTCAGAACAAAAACTGACTTGTTTCCCAAGTCAGGTTCGTTTAAACCTTCTCGGACAAAGCCTAACAAGGCAACACGGCTGTTTCAGTCGCCTTGTATACCATGCAAATGCGCGAGATGATAAGCTCAGCCGAGCTGGACTGGACTGGGCTGAATAGCGAGTTCGATAATACAATAAGGACGATGTATGTATGAGATGTGATGGCTCAGGTTACACAGAAATAGAAGCCGGGCCAACGTCATGTATGTATGTACGGCCCAGGACTGAATTGACAATGGATGGCGTGGGTGGAAAGGGGTGCGGTTGGACAAAGATCGAGTAGGGTATGTCTGGGGTTTATGCTGTAGCTGTCAGACTGAGGTGTCTTTCCTTGTCTTTCCTGTTCCTATCAGAACGACATCACCATGCTGATGATTTGTGGTAGGCCAAGAGTTGGATGGACGGAAATAATGAATGAGCCGACTTTTGATATGGAGTTGGCAATGGATCAGGATGTCTACCCAATGACATTAGGTATGATATGACGAATCTGTTGAAGCCCTTTCTCCTCTTTCAATCAATTCTATTATGAAAGAACCGCCGTTGGCATGGTTCTTGTTGGCATCCGCCTCTCCACACCGGGACAAGACCATCTACAGTACAACCAAGGTTAAGTACGATCGATCAAGCAGGAAAGTGGATTTGGCCGGCGGCACAACTGAGACCCAATAACCGAATGCCGAATAGAGAAGAAAAAGCAACGACAAGACAAAATAAATTAAGAATCAGCAAGAAAACCCCGCGAGAGAGACACGACACGAAGAAGGGAATAGAATAGAAACTAAAGGGAAAAAACAAAGGGTCTTTTGGTCGCCAGCGGCGGTGCAAGTGGGCGCTCGCCCACCGTCGAGGTAACTAAACAGCCTTGGTGTCGCCTAAAAAAAAAAGAGCCCAGGCCTTGGAGGTCGACGATCCAATCATCCAATTCGATCTGATGGTGACGCACAGGTTTTTAGGGCCCCTCCATTCTGAACCGGACCCGGACTAGAGTGAGCGCCAATGCCAGTCATCTTCTCTGGCAGCAACCATGACCACCTTCTTCAAGCCAATTATCGCTCGCCATTCCATCAGAGCCAAGCCATTGATTCAGTCCCTTTCGCACCGCCTGCATCTTTCTTCTGCATCTGCGCATGCACCTGCACCCGGTGAGAGGGGGAGAGTCCAAGCCCAGGGGACCTTGTGAGGGGACTTCGTGGCGCCGCATGGCCCATCTTTCTCTCCTCCGGACTAACTCACAGTAGACCTTGCGATATTTCAACGCCGAGGTTTTCGATGAGGCCTGCCAGCATCAATGAAAGAATGAATGCATGGCATAATATGACCGCACATTTGACTCGACTCGATCAACGGCGCCTGGACCATTCTATGATCTATCCCTGCAATTCAGGGCTGTCATGACTACGGTAGCGGCCAAACAAGGAACACACGTCCAGATACTGTCCATTTTAGTCAAAGTGGGATCGTACTCTTTCTCAACCCCAGCCGCACAAGACCACGATGTGCGCTCTAGTCACAGTGCACGGTACAGAGCAGGCCCAGCACTCCAGGTCCCTTGCACCCTGACCCTGGTTGCCCGTGAATAGAAGCAGTGAAACCCTGGACTTCCATTCGCACGAGCACTGACAGCAGCGCTGACAAGGTCTTCGAACAGCACAGAACAAATGGAGATTTCCCAGCAGCGTGGCATATCAATAACTACGCTGAGCCGCCGCCACAGATTACTATGACTCAAAATGCGCTGTTCAGGCCTCCGTCTTCGCAACTCGTAGTTACTGGCTCATGCCCCTGAACGGTTTTGGGGCTCAAGCCGCACGAGATCATCCAGCTTGTCGGTCTCGCCGGCGTATGATGTCACCCAAGCCGGCGGTGATGCACTCTCACCCCAGATTGTGAGCTGTCGTTGGCGGTTAAGAAATTGTTTCAAGACACTGCTGGTGACGATCACGGGACCCTGGGCATGCAGAATGACTGCATTCCTCTCCTTCTGCTGTGTTTCTTCTCAGCCGTGTCGCGAATGAGCGTCTGTCTCCGAGAGCAATGCCGGGCTACTGGGATCATCCAACGTGGAGTCTACTAGCGCATACCCTAAGGGATCGCCTAACGTTTCAATCCACGCTGCTTAACTTGCACGTGGAGATCAAACATGTTCATTGCTAGACCTCTGATCCTATCACAGGCTTTAAAGAAACGAGTCTCGCCAAGATGCAGACAGAGACCTCAAAGCGCTGCAGAAAAGCCTTGCAATTGGACCTCGTGACTTGCCCGACCGCAAGTGTTTTGACGCAAAGACGGGATGATTCTGATTCAGTATGTCGGCGTGTTTCAATTCAGGCATCCAATGATCTCACCCATCTACAAATACGGAGGGAACGCATCGGAGATTATTTTGAATGTGGAGGTTGGGGTCGCACAAAGGCCTCAGCTTGTGAAACCCCAAGGATGCAATACCGGCTATCTCAGTTCCTGAGTTACAGCACCTCCATAGCTAAGTGCCATTTTGAGCTGGTTGACACAAGAACAACCAATATACATCCTGGTCAACTGTCAGGTGGTGAGATTTATCGTCTCACCAAGCTGGTGCCTTACATGTCCGTTTACAGACGAGCCGTTGTGGTCTGCTAATTCGCCAAGATAGTGCGGGGAGCGGAGAAGGAACTCTTCTCGAAGTGGGAAAGAAGATAACGCGAGAGACATTCAGATATGTGCTTCAGCCACTTGTGACAGCTACCAGGACCAATTGCTTCGATCAGCATCACGATCTTGATGGCAGTCGCAGACTCGAAGATATGCGGACGCACAAAAAGGCAAAGATAAGCATCTCACCAATTGAAGCAAACATCAAATGATACTGAACCCCTCATTTTGGTGAAGAGGAATGCTTGGTTGGAGGTTTGAGACATTCTCGACAGATTCGTTTCGAGAATTTCCAAGCTGCTCCTAGCTTGCGAGCATCCATCGCGGGGTAAAGTTTGTTTGCTGCTTGTACAGCATTGCGCATGATCAGATCACGCATACAGCCTACAGACAGCAAAGGTCCTTGATGGCTATTCATCTCTCAGCATGCATTGCAGATGCAAATGTACTCCATGCCACTCTTTTCTACCACTTCCGGCCCTACCCGGTCTTTCTCTTATCGGACACTGGCCGTTGGTGGGAAGTGCTTGCATGGAGATCAAAGTGCGAGACAAAGTGAGGAGATGTCGGCCTCAAGGTCGGTGACCGGCCGGAGAAGCCCGGGATGAGCCGTTGGTCCGTGGCTTCGCTTGAAGAAACAGGATGCAACGGACGAACGCTTTAGGCGATACCCTAAGGCACAGTATTACCAGAAGGAGATATCTCTGAGCTTTATAAGGTTCTTGGGTCAGTAAGATGCTCTCTTCCCCAGAAAATATGGACGAAATCGAACCACCTGATGCAGAAATCATTCCACGAGGCAATGGCGCTCTGGCTTTATCATAATCAAGGGTGCAATCATCTGATACTGATGACGCCTCTTTGAGGGAAGGATGCGAGGAAGGAAAAGTTCTTTGCTGCACGTTCGCATCAAGAACACGGGGTTGCAGGGAACTTGGGATTGTCACGAATTATACAAAGTTGGCGCATCTGCACGTTTCTCATGATGGTCGTGTAAATTCGACCCAAGCCAACCCAACCTGCCAGTTTGATGCTGCGTCCCCGCATAACGCATTGCGTCTCTGGGGTCTAGACTGAAACGTCGTCTTGCTTTATGAGTTATATTGTTATGTATTAACACTATAATCTTCTTTATTCGCATTACATCGTACACTGAAATTCGTCTACGGAGATCACGCGACTTCCCCGGCATTGATTTTGTCATTGTGGACCTTGTACTCAGTCGATCAACTCTCTACCTCCGGACTTCGGGCACGGGGGTACGGACGAGTCTTGTCCTCTCTGATTCACAGGCCAGACAGCTCAGACCATCTGAAACCTTCGACCTACAGTAGTCTCGAATGCTCCTGCATTAACAACTCACAACCTATGCTACGCATATAGACTCCCTCCATTAAT
The DNA here is from genome assembly GCF_003316985.1 of Fusarium coffeatum. NCBI lineage: Eukaryota > Fungi > Ascomycota > Sordariomycetes > Hypocreales > Nectriaceae > Fusarium > Fusarium coffeatum. The sequence goes on along the minus strand of NW_022157939.1, from coordinate 78,469 downwards.
ATCGCACATACACCTACGCACCAAAGGTTGGATCTCACCGCCAGAATATTTTTATAAACAAGACCCCGGCCACCTACATATTTTCATCACAACTAAACTGCCTGATTTATTGCACATTTTCGCTCACTCTTCATCCCCCCGTACGGCCGGTCCATAATAGAATCCCGGGTTGAAACGGTCCATGTTTTTCTCCCACAGCCGATTAACGAACCAACCAGATCGCGCTCAATTCTCGGTTGTTTTACCGTCGCGCTTCAGCTCCTCCAGGACCAGGCTCAGGCGTCTCAGAGCCTTTTTTTCAGTGGTGTTGTTCTCGTTACCCACTATAAATCCCTCCCTTGGACACCAGTCAAATTCGCTGTTTTAAGCCCTGAGAGGGAAAAAATTGTTGCAGTGCTGGTCCGAGCTCTCCACTTCCGACCTCAGTTCTCCCAATCATCCTTGAGCTGTTTGGCCGGGGAATCTTGTAGCGTCATCCCCACGATCCGCACTCTTGGGAAATCCTATCCTCTTCTATCCTATCCTACCTAAACCAGCCGTCTTGATTCTTTTTCTCCTCTCTTACCATCATCACCAAATTTCCTTTAATCCTGTTACGTCGTCCATTGTCGAGCCCGTCACTCTCGACAATTCCTCCTACGCGTCCCTACTTCTCTTAATCACCTATCGACGTCGACACCTTCCGACCGACGACACCCGAGACTTTCCTACATTCGCTCGCTCACTCGTTTTTTCGCCTCCGAGCTCCGACAAGCACGCGCCTCATTTCGAGCTCCCGCCCGCTTCGAGCTTTCGTCATAGCCGCCGATTTCAACGGCACCTTTTTGCTTCCTCCATGACCGTGAGAAGGTGAACGCCATTTCAACATGGCCTTCAACTTTAACTGGTCGCCGCTAACAGCGGATGCCGACTTCTATGCTCGAGCGCGCGACCTCTTGACCAAGGCTCTCAATAAGAGTCCGAAGCCGCCCATCATCGTCGATGATATTCTGGTCAGCGAGTTCAATCTCGGAACTGTTCCTCCTGATCTGGAAATTCTGGAAATTGGTGACCTTGCAGAGGATCGATTCCGGGGCATCTTCAAAATGACTTATTCTGGTGATGCTTTCCTGACACTCAAAACAAGAGTTCAAGTAAGTTTACACTTTTTCAATTGCTTTACAATACTCTTTCACAGCCAACCTGAACTTTCCCTCGTCACATATACCTTTTTGAAGCTTTCCGAAGCTCCAGAGGGAATTACAGCATTGTCCCTATGTCTTGGCAATTCGCAGTGCGGAGATTGTGACGCGAATGTCTACCAAGCTCCCATCACATCAACAACTTCCTATCTTCCTTCTCCTCAAGTTCGACATGCCTGTTGAAACATTGCATTATACCGATGCAACATCGTTTGATTAGGACAATGCATTCAAAACCCCTCCTACCCCCTGCTGTAACATATTTACGTCTTTGGCGCCCGCACCTATGATTTCATTCATGCAATCCTCTTAGTGCAACCACTAACAGTTAACCCAGGCAAATCCCTTGAACACATACCTATACTCTAAACCGACATTCACATCTCCTCAACCATTAGCTGCCGCTTCTGGACTGACCATTCCACTCTCGATCACATTGTCGGATTTCAAGCTTTCGGCGTTTATCATCCTTGTCTTTTCGAAGCAAAAAGGTCTTACCCTCGTCTTCCGAAATGACCCACTCGAATCCCTCAAGGTATCTTCTACCTTCGACTCGATACAATTCGTACGCGACTATTTGCAACGAACCATTGAGCAGCAATTGCGGAACTTGATGATGGACGAGCTGCCAGCAATTATTCACAGACTATCCCTTCAGCTATGGTGTCCTGATCAAGCGAACAAGGGCACCGAAACTCCTACAGAAACAGAAGACGAGACAGGCGTAGACCCTCTGGCTAGCCCACCATTGGATCCAGTAGACGCCAATGGAAACCTTCTGGACCCTAATGCTATTTCTGAACTTACATTGAACGGGAGCGGCGAAGTTCAGTCACTCTTTTCTCAGAAGAATCTGTTGCGACTTGCCGCCTTGACTGACTCACACCGCACGTTATCCCTCTTCACTCCTGGCATTCGTGATGTCGTCTTCCGGGCGTGGACAGGCTATGGCGATCGATCGGAAACATCAACGCCTCTAGCTTCAACACCTAGTCTCACCAAGACAATGTCATTTCATGCAGGCAATTCGACAACATACACCTTTTCGGATACTGCAAGCAATGCCCACGGATCACTACCGTCTCGCCCCTCGCTTGTCAGTATGAATTCTGGAACGAATGGACGAGCTCTTGGGGCTGGACGATCACGAGCAGGACGAAAGAAGAAGACACGCGTAGTAAACTTGAGGCGCACCAAGTCTGAAGCAGCTACTCCTGAGGAAGGAAGTGAAGTCTCAGACACAGCATCTCTCGACAACCCTCTATCCGACCCTATCGTTGAGGAGTCCATTCCTGAAGAAACCGAATCGTCTGTCATCGCTGAGGCGGCCACCCCTAGTAAGGTTCGCTTCAGAAACGGGGAAGAGGCAGGTCGTCCTCCTGTTATGGCCAACTTACAAAATGCTCAACAAGTTGGTTCTCCGCTCAAGCAGGCGGTTCAATCCCCTGATCGCCAAGAATATACATCTATCGCCGCTGCCACTTCTGGATTTAAATCCGAGAAGGGCAAGCCTCCGGGCATGGAAAACCAAAGCGTTAGCTCGGAGAATTCTTCCGTCATCCTTGAACAGGCGTGGATCATGAAGATGGCTGGCGAGATTGCCAAGCGCGTCTACGACGAGAAGAACAGACAACGCAGCCCCTGGGACGAGGAGCGTGAAGATGCCCCGCCACCAGCATACGAGGCTGCTACTCGATAACAGTGCACTGTTAAGTCAGTCATAAATATTGGTATCACATTAGAAGCCAAGGGCACATCCGCCTTTAGCCTAATGGTATACTATCACAGATCGCCCAAAGTAGGGCATACAAAACCATCCCACTCGCTCAAATCTCATCTTTTTCATTCTTTTTAAAATGGCGCTGGAGTTTGGAAAGCTTTCGGCCATGGATACGGCCTGAACAAGTCTATTTTTTATGTTGTGATTTTCCCGGCGTTACAAGAAGCAGGCATCAAGGGAAAACGGTGTGTCCGGTTGTGGTTACGGTATTTCGGAGTGCTGGTTCTGTCGTTCAGCCATCTATTTCTACGTCACGACACAGTTGTCTGTTTGAAGTGGTCGATAGACCCCAGGAGGGTGACTCATGACAATGTCATAGGAGTCTTTATCAATGTTTTATAAAAAGGTTGGCGAGACAGACCGGGTAAGGACGATCAAGTGGATCGTCGCGATATCTGCTAGGTATCATGGGAATAGGCTTGAAGGAATAGGCTATCATGGGTTTGCGGAGCACCCTTATAGTACTCTAGAGAAAAACTCCAATTCACAATGATGAACAAGATATGGACCATTTTAAAAGTGATTTGTTCTGATCATCTATTCATAAGCTGTTAGGTGTCTTTGATCTAACGTCGGCTAGCTATCGGGAGGAATTGCCCTTGACAATATGCCTTCATATTCTCGACCAAGACTGATTATCCTCGGCCACACTTCCACAACTTGCCTCGCCTTTCTTGGCTCAGCGCTTCTCGGCATGTTTGTCACTATATCAGAGCCAATACGCTTCAAATCGTTGACTGGTGCCGAGTTTGTGTCCAGCGGTTCTGTAATAACCAACGAGGCATCATAGCATGTCGTATATCGTACTCGAGACACAAGAATGCCCTTTGCATCCCGACAAGTGTTGATATTTGGTGCTCGGAAGCGCGCATCGCGCGTGATAGATGAAGCTCATTTTTTTTGTTTAGGTTTCTTGGGCTTTACTTGGCCAGCACTCTATGACTTGGCAGCGGCAGCGGCAGCCTGGTTTTCCCCCTTGAGCTTAGCAAGCAGGTCCTCTTTGGCCTTAAGCTCAGCGAGGATCTTCTTAGCCATATCCTCAGCTTGCGCTTGTGCCTCTGCTAGCTTGCGTATTTCAGCTGCCTCCGTCTCGAGACTGAATGGTTGTCCAGGTCGATTATGCGCTGGTATCATTGCCGAGTGTTCCCAAACTTCGTTGTTGTCCGTCGGGAAAGGTGGTGGTGCGCGTGTTTTGCCCTTGCCCTTACCGCCGCTAGGCTTCCATCCTTTCGGTACAGCGCCTTGGGTAAGGAGGTTGTAGAAGACTTCGTAAGGTTCGTTGAAGAGCTGTTCTTCGTAAGACCAAGACCGGATCTCTCCGTTAGAAGCGATCATAGCTTGCTTCTCTTCTTCGTTCCGGCCGTATGGATGTAGACGGAGGTAATGGTATAATGTTTGGGGCTTCTCCCCCGAATCGTTGACATAATAGAGCTTGATCGTGATGTCGAACTCTCCCCAGCCCGTTTCTTCGACTATGAAAGGCTTTCCAGGTTCACCCTCCACCACTATTTTTTGTCAGCATCAGTTTGCGCAAAGGTGTGCAGCGGTCCCATACTTCGCACATAGTTCGGGATAGATTCGTGAAGCTTGAATTGCACTCGGCGCAGCCAGTATGTGATATCAGTGTCATCGAGACCTTTCACAAAAACCTGCCAGGAATGCGTGTGGTTATCAGGTATTCCTGCCGGTCGCGGATTCGTCTCGGAGAATGGTTTCGCTGTACTTCCTACGATAAAAGGTCGGCGAACCTGCGTAAGTTTCACGCGTTTCCCTAATTGATTTTGAGGCGCCATTTTGTTTAGGTGAGTGTTTTCGCTATTCGGGTTGGATGATGCATCGGCGCATCTAGATCAGAATAATATCGATGGTGCGGTTGTGAAGTGTGATGGTTAAAGATCCAAGTAGAAACATCTATAGTCAGCCTCGTAGACCAAATGTTTTGCGCCCCAGTGGCGCGACCAATAATCGTAGCGCAGCCACAAATTCATGCAGCCTTGACAGGTACCGATGATGATTTCATTGATTTTGCTCTCCCATCGAAAGCTCCAATGCCACGCCGGTACTTGTACTAGATACTCAATTGTCACGTCACAACTTTTATTTCTTAATCTTCTTTTGTTCTGAAAAGCTATTCTCTGAGAGTGATTTGTTTCAATTGCACCAACATCGCTAAAGAGACTCTGAAGCTCCAAGCTCTCTAAGATCGCACCACTTTTATACCACCACCATGTCAGCTTCAAAGAAGCTTGTTGTTTGTGGAGGAACAGGCTTTCTGGGCTCGCGTATTTGTAAATATGCTGTAGCTCGAGGCTGGGATGTGACATCTATCAGGTAAAGCTCACAAATACATTAATGTCTACAAGACAAGAACAGGAACTCACACATTATACAGCCGCTCGGGTGACCCTCGGTGGGATACTATCAGTGCTTCTCCTTCACCTCCGCCTTGGGCGCACAAAGTGAGCTGGGAGCGTGGTGATATCCTTCGCCCAGCTACATATGCACCGCTACTTAATGGTGCCGATTTCGTTGTTCACAGCATGGGTATCCTTCTGGAGGCTGATTACAAGGGTGCTATTTCTGGCAAGGAGTCACCCATTGCTGGTCTTCAAAAAGCCTTCGCTCCCGTCAAGGATCGTGGCGTGGATCCTCTAGCTAGAGGACAAGGCGAGGACATTAACCCCCCGAACCCTAAGGATCAGTTCACATACGAGATTATGAATCGCGACAGCGCAGTCACGCTGGCTAAGCATGCCGTTGCAGCCAAGGTCAACTCTTTCTGCTATATTTCTGCTGCAGCTGGCGCTCCCGTTCTTCCTCAGCGCTACATCACAACCAAGCGAGAGGCCGAAATCACCATTGCCAACAAGTTCCCAGAGCTTAGAAGCCTCTTCGTCCGTCCTTCTTTCTTGTTCGATAGCTCACGTCCAATTACAATGCCCCTGGCTGCCATGGTAGGCGTTGGCACTGCCTTCAACGGGTTGACAGGTAATTACTTCAAGAACTTCATTGGCGCCGCCGGTGTCAAGCCCCTGAAGGTTGAGAATGTCGCCGAGGCGGTTGTTGAGGCACTGAGCGACGAGAGTGTCAAGGGAGCTATTGAGGTGCCACAGATTGAGGAGCTCGCAAGCAAGGCTTGGAGAAAAACTATGTTGTAGATGGTTCTGATGATTATGTATTAAAAGCAAAACGCTAGACTGAATAATACCCGAATGAACCCAAGACGTTAACGATATTTCCTTTCTCAAATCATTGTTCCTCGTTCGAAGCTGTCCCTGATCTCCGCGGTGTATTTGTTGTAGAACCTGGACAGCTTTTGGTTGAACTGCTTGTTCTTCTCGTTGATGTATGTGACGTCGCCATCGTCTCCGTTCTGTGCCATTCTTTCCTTTCTCTTCTTTAGTCGTTGTTCCTCTGCTCTCTGAAGGTCCGCCACCAAGCGGTCGACAGCTGCCTTGTCTGGCTTGTTCTGGGCGAATGTCGTGGAATCGGCAGTTGAGTAGAAAGAACCGTCCTTGTCCACCGCGATAAGCTCGCCATCCTCAGTCTCAACAATATCCAATCCGCCGGATGCTGCTGCCTTTTCGATCATGGCCTGCTTATCCTTCTCGTATTGATCCATGTTCATATCAATGTTCTTGAGCTGTCGCTTGTATATCTTATTCGCTTCTTGTGTATGGTCGGCGAAGGCGTTGTTGTCGCGACGAGCCGACTTCTTCTTGAGTCGCTTGTCCCATTTCTCACTTTCGTCGACGGTCCAATCCCACGCGCGCTTTCGCTCGAAATCGCCGCCGGCTTCTTCGACATCCGCCTTGAGGAGTTTGTGAGACGCGATCGCGTGCTTGCGATGTATGGCGGTGAGTTGGCTGGGATCTGTGGCTAATCTTTGCGATTCAAGGGTCGCCTCTTGTAGGTTTTTCTCTGATGACGTTTTTGCTCGAGCCTGAAGTGCCTTGAAACGAGCCATGCGGTCTTGTGCTTTTGATGCATTATCGGCGGTGGTTTGTTGAGTCTCCGTCTTTTCGACGGGGGATTCCTTCGTTGGTGTACCTGGAGCCATGATGTGCTGTGATATGTTGTGTTATTGTTGTTTGGGCTTGCTGGTTTGGTTGAAGGAGTAAAGTGGTGCCGAGAGTCTAATAGACTGTGGTTTGTGGGGGGATTTCTATGTGGGTCTGAAAAGACAAAGAAGATCGTAGGGACTGGCTTGAGGGAACCAGGTGGGGGCATAGAGACTTCTTTATACAACCCAAGAAGTTGAAGGTTTATTAAGAAGCCACCTTCCAGATGTTTCACTTACCTACATATATGAGAGAGTCTATTATTATCAAACCTAAAAGAAGAAGAAAAGAAAAAGAAGAAAAGGGAGAGGGTCTAAGACATAAAATTATTTGGCTTTCTTATGCTAACTTAGATGAGGACTTAGGCTACTTTATATGTATAGGGAGCCTGAACCCGAGAGGACAAATTTTATATTGCCCATATCCTTATTAGACGATCTATGGAATGTTAAACACTTAGATCACAGTACCATTATTCGTCATCAACTTCTGCTTATACTCACTGCTTCCGATAGAATAGTAGCTTGCCTGTGACTCGAAATTCAAGATTTCAAGAAGTCAGGTGTAAAAGTTATACTCCCAGGTGTACCAGGTTTTCTGCTACAACGAGGAGATACGAAAAGGGATACTCAACAAAACAACACATTTATAAAGGTTGTATATCGTGACTCATGAAGTTAACATCACAATGGGTACCGAAGAAAAAGCATATTTCTTCCAAGGTGTTGGCAGTCAACCTCTTCACCATCATCACAAGAACAGCACAACAAGATAGCGTCAGTCAAAACAACAACAACCCTTGTTCAAAACAGTGGTCCAGCCGTCGACAGGTTGTCGATAGGGGAGTTTTGAGTCCGTGAAGTACGACGGAGAGATTCGGTGTTGATTCATAGTGTGTGGTTGCTGTGCGTTCATGAATAGAATTCTGTTGGTCCTACTTGGCCTTCGATAGGCAGCTTCAATGAGAGAAGACAACCGAGGCTTGTCCTTTCTCAATTTTCAAGAAATAGAGGTATTTGGCCACAGTAACTATCCAGTTGAAAACACTGCCCAGAATAGTGCATGAATATGTTGACAGCATAGGTTGACTAGCTGGGAACTGCTTCTTTTTTTATCTGCTGGATTATTCCTTATTACCTTATGGAGTACATGACGACGGAAGACAGATGCAGTGCTAGTCCTGACCAGGGCTAGTGCTTCTTGGTGTAAGTCCCCATGGAGGCTTTCACAAAAAGGTTCTGATATGCGCAGGAAATACCCCTTCAAATAGAGGCAACTATTACAAAGGATATGAATGGAGGTGAATCTTTAGTTTGGTGGTAAGATCAATCTGCTGGTTGAGAAATAAAAAGACCGCCACTGTATTGCCGCAAAACCCATAACATTAGACCAATTGGGCTTGGGATGTCTGAGAGGAAGATAGGTAAGGATGAATCTACAGAATATCAAGAAGTTCAGTTGTCTCTGTTCAGTGAAGTTCATATGCGAAAAGAACATAGCACTTCTCTCTCGACGCAAGAGAAGTGAAGTTCATATTGGATATAGCCACTTGTTTACGTCCAGGCTGCCGGCTCTTGACGCTAAAGTTTAACGATTTGATACCTGTAATTGGTCTTTGCGCCCTGACAGAGTCGGCAACTTGCCTCAGGCTGCTATTCAATGCCTAAGAATGGACGGTTGAGTCAATTCATTGGCTTAATCCGGTTAACTAACTGGCTGCTGCCCGATTGAAGTGCGGAGAGCGACCCACTTCCATGGATTATCTCCCGCTTTTTAGAGGCAGGACTAGGGCGAGCACCTGCCTGAAAGATCACTCTCTCGTTCAACAAACTGTCCACAATGAACCGTCAGTTGCAGGGGTCCATCTCACTTTGCGGGGGAAGGTGATTACGTAGCAGCATAGGTGCCGTCTCTTGTTCTCTTTCTTCGATAACAAACAATCCTTCTTCTTCTATTCACATTTCTTCAAGTCGCGACTCGGCGCTTGTCGTCCTTCTGGGCCACATCATCTCCAACATTGCCCACCACAATCACTCCCACTACTGCAGTGCAGTGTGTTCGCTAAGATGGGTCTTAGGAAGAACCCTCGCTTTCTCAAAGGAATGGCCAAGATGGTCGAACAGGCCAAGTCTCCCAAAATGTTTCGCTTTAGAATCGACGAGGAGGGGTTGGAATATTACGTTACCAACAAGTGGCCGACGTCGCCGAAACCCCCACCCGAACGCGAATACTTCCAGATCAACGACCTTTTGCTTGATCTTGACGATGTCACTAGCCAGCATGTTCGGCCGGTTACAGAAGAGGATGATGCACAGGCGCTTAGAGTGTGGTCCCGAAATCCGAAGAAGAAGGACATCCGAAGCGATCTTTACCAGCTACAGCAGACGTTGTATGAGACGCGGTCAAAAACATTTGAAGCATACTCGAACCCTTTGAGTTCCTGGCGACTCGGGATCTACGATGTCTTTTCCGCGGCTCTCCAAGCTCCCCCACCAAATGCTCCACTGATGGTCCCGCAAGGATCCATTCAATCTGCGACTACCGAGACACGACCCAGCCTGCTCCACCAACTATGTTTGAAGAACGGCATTGAAGAACAAGCATTGAAGGACGATTCAGTGCTTCTAGAGCGATTTCAGTCACGAATAAATACGTTCAGATCCGACCAAATGGCTCAGGTTTCTGCAACTCAGCTCTCAAAGGCGTTAGGAAGCCAGGACTCGCTCGAAGGCCTTCGCAGGCTGATATCACAATACTTATCGCGTGACCCTAGTGGCATCGCTTTCCATCCGACACCTAACACTCAACAAGGATCACAACCAGATCTCTCTTTGACTATCCGGGATTCGTGCGAGCGTTTTTGGCAACAAAACGTTCAAGAGAGCCCACGTGACCTCTTAACTTTTCTAGGTAATCTTAGTGAAAGATTATCGGCGAGGGAAGAGCATATGGGCGGGGCCTTGTGTGGCCTTGGACTGAAGCTCTCAGCGGAAGTGTACAATCCCGTGATTTCCACTAAATACTTCAATATGGGCTCTGAGATCGATCACTGGAGATCCAACGATCAAGGTCTAACAGACATCCTTTACCTATTGGGGACTTACTTGCGCCATTTCATCTCAAATCCTGAATCTCACGGTCTAAATGGGAAAAGCCGGACAAGTCTTTTGGAGCTACTAATTGGCTCAGAATACACAGCAACTCAGACTATTCGATCGGTAATCCTCGAATATCTGCAGGATAAACATCGAACGGATATGTTGCCAACAGCTTCAAACGCATATGCAGCCTACGTAGTCCTGCTCGGTCACTTGGGAGCGGCCGCTGCGCTCAAGCACGAAATGCAGTTATGTGGCGCTGGAGAAATTGAAGGATTAAGAGGCAATATGGACTTGGGAGATTCAGAACACCAGCCAGATGCGGTCGTTGCTGAGGCGTTCCAGGCTGCAGTAGACCTCTTGGCTGTGCCTCCAAACCAAGCTGCAGATTCGGCGAGTCTCAATGTCGCTACTGGATAATGCTAGATCTGAAGGATACAAGATAATGGTTGGATGGGAACTTCCGTCCAGAGTCGGAGCTTTCAAGCTCCATGATGATGGATAGATGGGATCCGGCTTGTGCCTCAGTAGGAGTCTTGATAATATGCACCGATGACTCGTTGGGGTGAGACGGAGGCAGGGGAAGCAGAAATGTAGGCCAATGAGGGATAGTGGTGGAACCACGATAATGGATGACTACTGATACCGAGCTGACGGGTCGGTTCGATATGCTTATTATCAGCCCATGACAGCCCCGCCTGAAACAAATTCGTCTTGAATATATCGGGGAACGTCTGGGAGACGATCGTCTTTGACCTTAATCTGGGTAGATCAGAAACCTAGGGAGCTTCAGAGAGGTGGATGCCAACCCGTTCAGCCCTGCAAGCTCGGTCGATTTGAGTTTATTCTACCTCGAGTGTCTAAGCTGAAATCCAAGCCCGTATGGCGATTGGAGATTTCTCATTCTGACTTCCCTAGCTGCGTTCGGATCCCTGGTCTGCGCGAATCATGATCAGCATGGGCTGGACTAGCAACGCCCGCTGGTGGCACCAGTAGTTTGGGCGCACCCGTCGTCTCACCACAATTGACCAGCTGGCCACCAGGAACGCCAAACTCCTGAGCGTTGACTGGTGTTTCGAGTTCAAGGTCCTCTCTTTATCCGCTGTAGGTGCAGTCCTTGACGCCGTGGAGTCGTTTTGGGCGTCGGGCTGGAGAGTCTAGACAATCTAGACCTCGCAACAAGGTCAGCCCCGGATATCGTCTCAGCCACTCCACTCTTCATCTACCGTCACGCTTATTTGGTAGTAGAAAGAAAAACAGGAGATTGCTTGGTAGCATTTCTCACCGCAATGGGTCTGAGCATTTCTGCCCCCCAGCGGATACCTCCTAGCCCCTGCTCATGATCAACATGCGTTGTAGTCTTTCTTATCCAGCGGCGCAGGGCTGCCTGGCTTTTCTCTCTTTCCATCACTCACACATACGGCCATTCTTCTAACAACGAAGATTGTTCGTGCCTGCGGTCTGTAATTGATAATCAGGCCCGGAGAGCATGTGTGCAGCATCACGGTTGCAGCCATGATGTGGATCTCAATCTCTCCAGCAAGCCAATTTCGCCAGGACCTGGTGGTTCTATCCTTATTACTGTTTTTCGTCAATTTCACAGTTCAACAACGGGATCCTATATCGAATTATTGCCGGAGATGGGGCCATCAAAGTGCAGTTGTCGACGACAAGCTATACATCGGCGGAGGACTGGTTACCTATGATGGAGGATCATCACAGAATGTGTCCAGTACGTGAAGAGTCTTGGCGTGGATTGTTTTCGTGACCATAACACTGAATATTTGTTAACAAGCGTGTTTCCAGATCCTTACTTTATCTACCATGATTTGAGTAGTGTCACCAGTTCAGGCATGCCACAGCCATACGCGAATTTGAGTAAGAACTCGACTGTGCCAGATGTTAGTGGTGGGGTATTTTGGCCCGATACGGTCAACAAGAAGATATATCTTTTCGGGGGCGAATATAATGGTATCCCGCCTTGGGACTTTGATCTATACGCCTACGACATTATCAACGATGAATGGGACAACCTCGGGGTTTCCAGGACCGACAACATCATCGGACTCAGCTATGGCGCTGGTGTCTCTATTCCAGATCGTGGAGAGGCTTACTACTATGGTGGATGGATGAACAATGCGACAGTTCCGGATTGGGGCGACGCTCCTCAGATACCAACGTCTTATCTGCTGCGATATGAGATGGATACGAACAATTGGTCCAACGACACCGGTCCCGATAACACAGGTCGTGCAGAAGGCGTGATGGTCCACATCCCAGCCGGAGATGGTGGAATGCTTGTCTACTTTGGAGGAATCCGTGCCACCGACGATGGCGGCTGGGAAGGTCAGCCGATGGATCAGATTATCTTATATGATGTTCTGAGTGGTAAGAGCTATTTCCAAAATGCAACAGGCGATGTTCCAGAGTCACGTCGACGATTCTGTGCAGGTGCTACGTGGGTGGAGGACCAGTCTTCCTACAACATGTGAGTTCATCTACTTTGGATGAAAGAGAGACCTTCTGACATGAATGTTTAGTTACCTTTATGGAGGCGCTGGTGAAGAGGAAGGAAGCCTTGGATTCGACGACATTTATATCTTGACACTGCCCACCTTTACTTGGATCAAAATGTACCCCGACGGCAATAGTACTGGCAGCTATCCTCATCATAGCTTCAGCTGCAACGTGGTAAACGACGCCCAGATGTTTATTCATGGAGGTTTCTTCCCTCTCAACGACGACTGCGACGTTCCCGATCAATGGGGTCTACACGACATGTCCTTGGGCAGACAAAACAAGGATAAAGCTCCGTGGATGCTGTACGATCCTGATTTGACCACATATGCCGTCCCGACAGATATTATCTCCGTTGTAGGAGGAAACTCAAAGGGTGGTGCTACCAAAACAGCACCATCGGGTGGTTTTGACCACCGAGATCTCACAGCCCTCATGACACGAACAGCTTCAGCAGGAACTCGAACGGCAACACGAAATGTATCGGGCGCGACTGCAACAGGGGATTCTGATTCGGATAACAAACTGCCCACCGGCGCCATAGTGGGTATTGCAGTCGGAGGAGCAGTTGTCCTTCTAGGTGTGCTTTTGGCTGGTTTCTGCCTCATACGAAGACGTCGAGCTCGACGGGAACGAGTTGGATCCCAACAACCAATGGCCCAGCCTTACGATTATCACCACCCTGCTCACCCATCTATCGCCTCGAACCAGTACTCGCCTGGTCCCTGGAGCCCACAATCAGCAAGCTTCAATCCTTCAAGCCCAACTGGATTGACTATGCAGCAGACTGCTCAGTCTTATACGGGACCGCCAGTTGAACTTCCATCAGGAGGCCCCGAGGACACTTCACGTGATTCTCCATATGCACAACCGGGCTCAGCAGTTGAGCCAAAGTACGATGCACAGGGCAATCTTTGGATTCCCCAAGTGAGTACTGTACAAATCCCGGACCAAAATCATTCTCCGGGAAGCCCTCCCTACTACGAAGGGACGATGGGCTCTAATTCATCCAAGAACGGGACAGGATATTTTACATCAGATACTCCCCAGCCCCAGGAACTTGCGACAGAAAGACGCACCTCCTATGTTCCAGGGCAGCCAGTCCACCAGACATATTACCACCCATAAATGCCCTGGCATACAATCATTTTCTCTCATTAGGCCTGTTAGTTCAGGGTTGACGTTTTAGCTTTTCTTTTAATATCGGTATCATGAGGAAGGGGTTTACGGAGTACTTGGGATGGGAACAAACTTCACACGGGCAAGCGGGATATTTCAAGGGATACCAACTTCTATAATCATGGCTCATATTCACTCCCTTTTGAGCCAGTATTTTATCAACTATGATATCGTCCACCGCGGACTCTTGTCTTGCTTCGAGCATGGCTTCGTTATGGCAGGGTATAAGAGTCCAGGCATCAGACGAACAAAAGTTTACGAATATTAAACCAACATTGTGCTGGACACTTCAAATAATGTGTTTCGTGCTCACCAGTGACTTGTTTGTTGTATTATCTCTGAAGCCTGTGAATCCTATACTGCAAAGAATTCCGGTCGACGTAGTTATCCATTCGCCGTAGTTACGTCCGACATACGGTCCGAAGGACAACGAGAGCTTTCAACACGATACGAATTTATGGTAGCAAAGTTGCATGGAAGTTTACTTACGTTCAGATTCAAGCAAGGAGAATCAGGCAGAACTGCAGCTGCATAGTTCGGTAGCCCCATACTTACAATCGCCGCGGTTTCTCTTCTGCGACTTACCCTGCGTTGATTGTTCGTAGTTCTCTACCTTTTTCTGTTCCAAACTTCACGTAAACACCCCTAGCTGAAAATTCGAACCAAGTCTTGAGTGTCTCCCAATTCCATATAATGGCGGTGTGGTGTCATATGAGATCATCTTCATCATGATATCCCGTCATTCAAGCCATAAGGCATTCCATCGTACAGAAACTACCGATGATTGACACTTATTAGGCCATCCAAGTATTTCCTCAGTTTACTGAGCTCACCGTAACTCAACATCAAAGTTCGGTTCCCGAGCTAGTGAAGCTGCATGTTCCAATTGACGCGCATAAAGTCTGAGCATGTGCCCATAAAGTGACGAGGAGGCTTTCTTTTCCGGATGAAAAGATGCAATTAAAGAGAAAGAACACCTGAGTCATTCTGCAACTTACATGAAGGAGAGATCGAGATCTATGGTTATAGTTATAGAATAGGTGGTTTACCTAGTCTTGGTTCACCGCTTCATTAGCAACGTTCTATACCAAGGCAATTGCCGCTCTAACAAGCTAATTCTTTTGTGCATGATGCGCCGGCATTCTCTGGTCAAATTAGCAGTGGATGTTGTACATGAACTTTATTAGAGTATATTGTTATTAGGACGGAAATTCGGAACTAGAAAAAAAAGTTCATCTTTTCAAGACCATAGTCAGGGTCTTTTGATGGATCAACGGGCTGACACTAATGTTACAAGCCCTCGAGATTTGGACGCTATATCGACTTAGCTTTCGTCCAGAAACTAATTATGTGGATTTTTTCGATATTTTGCCTGAGCAGCGGATACTGAGTCAAGGTTAAGATGGAGTCGATGGCGGGCGTTACGGGAGATGTCGTGACACTATACAGATGGCATGGCTTCATTTAATGAACTAATTACGAGGTGGCCGGTTGTACTACGGAAACAGTCTAAACTATGAGACCCTTATTTGGATCGGATCAAGACTGACTGACTCAAAGTTTGGATCGTCTTTGTCTATGCAGCTCTCAAATTGTGTCATGAAATCGCGACATGAAGGACTAGAATTACTCGGGCTCCTCATCGGCAGTTGAGTACGGGCACTTGCTCGAATGCAATCGGTTTGACATTTGACACAATTAGTCCCTTGACGACTTGCGCAATGGTAAGTCTTATGGCGTCGATCCTCTAGCACTTGTTAATCTGATGAGGACCTCTGCCAACCCTCTAGTCTATGGGAGTTGAGGCCTCACCGGTTAATAGTTAACTACGTACTCCTGGAGGCTGAAGCAGCCACATACAAACGACATTGTGGCGTGATATGGCATGACATGACATGATAACGCGTACTGTTCTTATTCAGGGTTCCAGGAATGAAGATTGATGATGCCGTTTGACCGAAGATGCGTAGATCAGGATCTACCTCAACTGCCGAATCTCAAGATATTGGCTGCAACGTGGTCTGTGTTGTACTGTACGTAGGCAGTCCTCGGTGCAAGACCGAGATGAAATGACGATAGACTGAAGTACTGATCAACCTTGAAGATCCCGAGTATAGTCTCTAGTCTGCAACAGAAGGACCATGGAATAGTGTTATCTATTGGTTGGATTTATTCTGGGTTTCGTGGCGCGTGCTCACATTTTGGTCCCTTGATCGCCGAGTATGTAAGTGAGCGTGGGGTAGTGTAGTCTAAGACAGTAGCTATCGGGAACTTGTTGGTGTAGAGGAGCATCATTACTTTACTGAATATAGCGACTTTATCATTCCTCACCCACATGTTTGAGGTTGAGGTAGACAAGATGGCTGGCTGACTTGATTAGGCATGCAACGAGGGAGCAGCGAGACCCAGATAAGCGATCACGAGGATGTTCACATGAGGGGAAGTGGTATAGAGCATGTAACCAAGGAAGATGGAGGATGGGGGTGGTTAGATAAAGACCATCACTAGGTATCGAACGCAAGATAAGGACTGTAGCTGATAGTGATAGCGATAAGACTTTACCCGAAGATAGAGGTTTTGCTCCATCAATCAACAACTCCTTGATGATCTGTTATGCTTCACTTAGAAGCAGGCGTATATATTAGGCTCATTTCAAGAAACAATCAGACGGGAATACACCCAACAATCTACAAACTCTTGGTATGACGACGATTATAACGCTACGTCTCAGATGTGGGTGTCCTAACCCTCAGCAAATGATCCTTCTCGGAAGCAGAACCTCTTGTGTCTTAGAGTCGCATTGGTGGACAAAAGGTGTGAGGCGATTCGTAACGTGCATCAACATGGAAGGAATATCAAAGCATAGAGCCGCAAATGGCGGCTTCTGTCGAGTTGATGTTTGCATGTATCCGAACGGATGAAGTCGACCGCCAATAGCAGACACAAACATCAGGCGAGAATATCTGCATGGAATGTCATTGCTGCAATAACACAAAAGAGATTGACTCGGACACCACACGAAACATTAGAGGACGGACAGACGCTGTTTACATACTGACGAAATGTAGTCATTTCTGAATATTGGCTATACAATGCTGATCTTGGGTTTCTTACATTCTTGGCGGATAAAAACATGTCCGCCACTTCTTCTCGATAATGATATGCCAATATCTGACTGACTTATCTCACTGCCTCGGTTCAAAGATAGCAGACCCCATATATTCAGAAGAGAATGAATGTCTTGTCGGCCGACGAGAATTAGGGTTTTCATATTAACCCAACCAGAAATACCTATCTGATAAAGAGAAAAGCCTTGACCAACGTCAAAATACCATGTAAAAGCTGGGCAAAGGCCGGGCCGGTCCAGGTCTCGACTGAAGTCGGTACCCCAGGCCTGCTGTCAGCTCAGAGTTCAAATTGGGAAAGAAGGTGAGGCCCCTAACTCTACACGGTAGTTGATCTCCGTTAGTTAGCTGAAAAGAACGAATCCTAAGTGCTGTAACTGTACTTCCCCATCTTTACGGACTCGTGGTATCCATTCGGAGTTGTAAGGCTTGACTGATTGATGTCAGATTAAGAAAGATTTTTTTTTTTTTTTTTACTTGGTCTTGCGCCGAAGTTATCCGCCCGCCTTCTTCCGTCTCAATCTAATTAAGCGAATTCCTAGCCAGCGGCGTGGGAGAACGACTGGCCCGTGGTGTTGTTGGTTGAAGAGACCTTGTCCTTAGACTTATACAGGGATCATGGATGAAGACAAGGTGAGACTGCGGCTCATTCGAGAACGTGAACAACAGACAAGACAAGACAAGACAATGAAAATTCTTTCTCTTTCACCTCAACCTTGACCTTGACAGCCCAAGGGGCGACTAAGACGACTCCGCAACAACTCAAGGGTCAATGTCAATGCTTGCTGGCGAGCCTCAAGTGGAACCGGCTTCTCTTCTTTGACTCAAGTCTCTTTACCTTGAAGGTGAAAAAAATTGAGCCCAAGAGGGTCCCTCGTTTAAGATAGCGAGACAGCGGAACTGTCAACCGAGATAGAGAAGCGCTTGGTCACTACAGCGCGGCAGTGTTCCTACTCTAACCTAATGCACAGGCTTGAGGCCCCGGATGGAGTATTATGGTCAACCCTTGTGGACATTGTATGCGACCTCTACAGAGTACAGGTACAGACCTTTGTGGTTACAGTTTCTGATATAATACTGTAGTGAGCATCTAAGCTTGAATCAGAATCCACTGCATTGCACATTACGTTTCATAGGTTCTCCCCAAAACTGATAGCCATTTTCTCGACGGGCGTCAAATTTGACTGAGAGAAAAACAATTCCTTATCATGCCATCCCATCCCCCAGTCAGACCGGATTGGCGGAGAGCGGAGGATGGAAGGCGGAAAAGCATCAAAAACGGAGCCGGCAAACGGAAGCATTTTCCTAGGTCAAGACGAAACGCACGATGTAAGGTCAATGGAGCCCCCAGACATGCTGGCATTCAAGTTTCCCCCACAGTCATACAAAGTACCCTAGTCCATCTCCATAGTCTAGGTAGTCTAGTGTATCCCATGCACTGGATACTGTATGTACTCGCTTCCGTTCCGAGAATTTTGATGTGTAGGGCAAGGCAAGTCTCTGATCATGTTTCAATGCGGCGGTCAAGATGCATCGTATCAATGTAACAGAATGTCCACGCGTATTGGACCACGAGGTCGTCCTCGCTTTGCCCAGACAAGGTGAGGCAAATGGACCCAGTCGATCAACGGGAATAGAAAATGGAGTCTTCCAAAGTGTCAAGAAAGTTCCATAGCACGTCAAATTAATTGTCAAGTTAGCCCCACTACCTGACTCAGCTGAATCGCTCATACCCCCAGATACTGGGACAGAACAGTACAAGTGATGCCCAGATACCGCAACTATGGCTCTGGTACCTGTAGTCAAAAGCAGCCCAGACCAAGAACCCCCGCAGACTAAACCAATTCCCAACTTCTCCATCCCGGGGAACCAGCTTGCAATACGAAAACACTTTACCTATCTTGTGGGAAGGTCCTCAGTTTTGTCAGTTAAAGAGGGGGATTTATGGGTAGCCGATGGCGGAGGCGGAGAGTCAAGACCCTTCCTTAGCCTTGGCCTTTACCATGGGATAAAGATGATGGATGATACAGAAACAAACGATATTATTATCAGGAGCGGGGTTACGGCATCCGACTCGGTCATCTCAGAGCATAAATGAATACACATCAACAGTACGACTTCAATGTCGTCTTTTTATGTAAGTTGTTTATGCGTTTCATGTGCAATGATGTAACCCTTGGTCGATACTGTAGAACAAATCGAACAAATCGACACATGTTCCCTAAAACTTTACAGCACTCCTATTCCTCAGGACTGGTAACTTTCGGCATTATTCTGATACTAACAACTCAAATGGTGGTGGGCTCCGTTACGTTAGGTCAGTATAGTACTAGCTAACCATCACGGAACTTCCCTGTTGTCTGATACAATCCTCCAACATTCATCAATAAACCGTTGAGAACTACGTAATCAGTTATGTGTCACGAAACAATCCAAGCGCTCCATTTATTTGCCATGGTATCTCACAAGGTTTGGTTGACCACATGGTGAGGCTGATAGGTTGCCTCTTGCAGGACTCTTTGGTGCTTGCTCGGGGACTTTTTCCTAACCCTTCGCGTGCATCAGTCATTGGACGTCAAAGCAAGAACTGCAGATCATTCAAGATGTCCGTTCTGTAGCCAGAAACTCGAGCCCATCCTTGGCTTAGCGGCCTTGTTCCCGCACACACAAGATGTGCCGGGCCGCGAAGCTTTCGGAAGAATGACATCGAATAGTCCAGGGTACGTAATGTACGAATACGTAGAACTGGTTAATAGCAAGACCGAGAGCGTTTCTGTGGTTGCGTAATGTGTGAGTCGACGTCAACAATACACGCATCGCAACGACGAAACGTGCTTTGTATGGTGGATGAGACGAGCTTTATCGTTAGTAGGTACATAATCCATTTGAGCGAGTTTAGTGCTTCTAGTGGCTATCGTAGGCTGTGCCTGGCTCTGGCTCCGGCGCTGCACCAGAAGAAGCGGGGAATAACCCCCATCATGGAAGGGAAGTTGATTCCAGGAAAGGCAAGTGCAGGTGAACAGACACCCCCCCATCTTTAGGTAGGTTCCTTCCACTGATTTAATTGACTTAAGTCTTTTTACTGGTTTTCAGGTCCATTTCTCAGTAGGAAGGCACTTGGGGCATGACATGGCGACGGCGGCCCCTTCTACTCCTGCATTGCATCGTCGCCGTGAACTATTGTACTGTAGACTGCAGTCGCGTATTGATCATTGTCACCTGCCCACCATCATACTTCCTTCACTCTGCCTAGCAACGGAACAAAACCACCATGATCATCAAGTCTAAGCGTGGTGAGCGAAAGCCCACTCCACTCTTTCACCTGAACCCTTGAACCCTTGGAAGAGTTGGAGTCCCTTTTTGGTCGCGCCAAGCTACACATACACCCCCCTCTTTACAGCAGTGTCACCCTTCAGTGGTATCCACCCCCGGCCGGCTTCACATCTCCAGCGCAAGTCCCTGTGCTTCGTTCGCTGTATGTATGGAATATCGTGCCTGGCATCGCCCATCCCTCCATGATCCAATGCAACTTAGCGCCGATTGGGATGAGGACAGTTAGTATGCAGCATATGTGAGCTATCGGTGTTTTGCTCTATCTACACTATTCGCTAACGTGATGCCACGGCGCAGCAGGACTCCATGCCTTCTTTATTTAGGACTCGAGCTGCGGCATGGCTTCTCGACGGTTGCGATGACGAGATATGTCTGGCCGTTCCCTCACAGGCGACGCAACGCAACGCAACGCTACCAGTTGCCGCTCTTGCGCTAGATACGCTACAATGGTGAATAGCCTACGGACGCTGCACTTATGTCGGTCGATTATTGCCAATGCACATCGATATGTCCCTGGTTCGCACCTGATAATGTAACCCCAATGCCGTTCCCGCATCAGATGGCCAGTGACAGTGTTCCCGCAGATGGATGGATGGATGGATGTTTATCTAAGGCAACTGCCTAAGCACTGGAATCAGATACAAGAGACCTCGCTTCCCCAGGACTGCCCATATCAAACGTGGCCAGTTCGTGGTTACCCATTTCACCCCAACATATCTACCTGTTGAATCTGAACGTACCACCGGTTACTATAATCTGACCAAGACTGCCCTTCAACAGGTTGGTCAGCACCAATCTATCTATATACTGTACACAGCTCTCTTCCTCTCTTCTCCGCATTCTTACTCGTTGCTTCCGGTCACAACTATCACGTCTACTGATAGTGTGACAACGTCTGCGGATATTGTATCAGTCAGCCTGAGACAGTCTCTGCATCAACCGACACCTTTGCTGAATACGCTTGCTTGCGCTCTGCCTCACAACGTACGCATACGTCCAGACCACTCGAGTCCAACAAGTCATCAGAGGGTCCCGGAATACAAGGGCTTTGATATCCGGCATCCTGACGAACCCATAATTGCAGTCTTTCGGCCTGTTGCTGGAACCGTTTGCTTGTCGGTGTCGGTCAGTCCCTGTCTTTTGTCACTAGTAAGGTATACGACGGGGTACCCTGAGAGGATCCTCTATCCGTCCTGCCTTAATCCCAGTTGCTCTGCCCTGCCCTGTGCTGTCGCGCAATCCGATAGTCGCAACTCGCAAAGTTGATAGCGGCGGGCCATTGGTTCACTCACTGCGGGCGCTGTATCTCCGCTTTCGGCTTCTCACTCACTCACCTTTTCGATCACGACAACCAAGGCCCGAGTCACCAGGTGCCTCCAACCCAGTACTTAAGACTCGCGTGCCCCGACTTCGCCCGTTCGCAAGTTATCAGCATTGTTTCAACCTGCCTGTCTAGTCGGTCTCGTCAGATACTCAACACGTTCGCTCGAGGAAAACATCAACGGCACCATCTGTCACTATTGCTCTTTTCAGTCCCCAGCGGATCAGCCAACGCTAACAAAGCGGCTCTTTTTGGCTACTGTACCTACCTATCAAAGACCTACCCACTCGGCTAAATTTGACTTACACGACACTTACACTACTATCGCGAGTCGACACTCGATTTATTCATACCGCCTTCATCCTGCGGCCGAATAAGACATAGCACAGCATCGTCTCCACGCTGCGGATCTATTGTCACCGTTCCGGTCCCTGAGCGGTAACACATCATTGAATCTACTTTGCTCAGTGGATTTTTTTCTGGAAGGAATTTTCATCTCATCGAGATCTGAAAATAAAATTGCTTGGACTTCCCCAACTCGATCTTGAGTCTAAAAGAAGGATCACTAAACCGATCTCATTTCTTATTCATTTAGCCGGACATTTTTGTCGATTAGCTTTGCCCTACTCTGTCGGTTACAGCACGTTAGTTATTGTGCTCGAGTCGGTCACAGTTTGTTCGACGGTTGTTCTGGTCGCTTCGTCTCCAGTTGCGACACAACTCACCACTCGGGGAATTTATCGTCCTGTCGTCCCTGCACATGCCCATGCGCAATTCAGACCACAGTTTGCCACTCTGTTATACCCTGCTATCACACAATTCTCGAATTTCTCCTGAGACGGTCAAGCTTGAGAAAAAATTTGCAACCGTTGCTTCTGTCACCCTTTGTTACGGTACCCCCTTGTTGATCGAATCAGGGAGTAAGGAGATCTTTGGAGCCTAGGCTTAGTTCCCCGATAAGGCCCCCCGCAGTCGAACCACACTGAACGGGCGGTTTGCTACCTTACCGTACCTGACCACAGGCGGCCCCAACTGCTCTAAATATCTGCATACTCCACTGATTTACAGTGGTACCGAGTACTTACGGTCTGTACTGTACCTACTGCCCTGTACTTTGGTGCACCTTGTCGACCTCCAGGTTCATAACTTATCATATCACCTGGCCCCCCTTCTCTCAAATCCTTTGAGGTCTACCTTTTTTTTTATTCTTATTACCAGTCTCTCATCCATTCCCTTCCTTTCAATTGTCTTTCGTTCAGTCCCATACAATGCACCACACTCGCAGAAAGTCAGGTCACGGCCTGTCTAACAACTCCTCGACCGACGTTCGAAAAACCAGTACTACAACGGATTCCTCAAAGTACAAGCGACCCGTCATGACTCGAAGGCACACACCACAAAAACTCGGCCGCAGTCAACGTGAACGTGAGCGCGAATGTTCAGCATCTTGGGAAGACGAGAGGGAGAGTTTCCCACAGTTCTGGTAAGTCTCACGTCATCCCATGGTGTTTTAATTCCCCTTTTCTGTTCGTATCATGAGACTTCCCTGCCTGCAGCCCTGGTCACGGAGACGGCGATGCCGTCATGTTCAGGTACCATGCAGCTAGGGGGTTCATTGGCTTGTAAGCCCATTGTTATGGAATTCTAGCGGACAAGAGAAGAACTTGAAGAACTTTTTTTGCTAACAAAATTCAACAGCATGACGTGCGAGAAGCAATTCATTCCTCATGATGACATGTTCCTTTACTGTTCCGACAAGTAAGTACCAATTCCGCTTAGCGGTGGACCTTGTTGTCCTCGCTTGAATGACAGCTCCAAGGATGATGCTAATTATACATTGCAGCTGCCGAAGAGTTGACCAAACCACATCATCGCAACCGGCCTCTTCGGTGAATCATTACGCGTCTTCAAACTATCCTTTCTATTCTGCGGGACATCCGGAGCCTAAAGACATCATCCCGCGAGCCTCTCCGTCACGGCCCAGCTCAATACTTTTGAATTCTCCACCAGGCACGCCGGGAACCGGAGCACCGGCTTACCAACACACTTCGGCCATTTCGGCCCTCCGTTCCCTCAATGTCCGGCCTCCGAGCCCTCCGTCGCCCACAGGTAGCTCCAGCAACTTGTGGCCCTTTAGCCGCAGTGCCGCAACCAGCCCCTACAACTCGTACAGTCGGCCTTCTGCGCCGTATCTGTCATCGACGTATGACGGAGGGTACTACGGCGCGGGCGGTAGCGCATACAACTACGAAGTGACTTCTGGCGGAATGGACCGTCCGCTGCCTTCTCGCCAACCCAGCACCTACTCTCGACCCAAGAGCATTGAGCTTGTGACACCTATGGTCGGCAGATGATATGGGTGTACTGTGCTCAGCTCTTTGGCGATGAACGACACATGCCCTACGAGACTGCGCATACACCGGTTGGTTGTGAATTCCACAACGGATTGGACAGGCTGGTAGTACAAGCGAAGCTGAAGTGCAGAAGACGTGGTGGGTGTTCTCCTGTTGGTGTCTCACAACACAACCGGGGGCCTCGGCCACAACCCCGCTGCCTTGGCTAAGATTGGTCTACCAACATGATCACAAACCCATGGTTTTGCGGGGTTGGCAAGTTACGTTCGCAAGGATCATCCAATGCCCTTGCGCTGCGCTGCCATGGACGCTTCGTGGAAGCTCTTTGCTACGCCCCCAAAACAAGTTTCCGCTTCTTCATGTCCACCTGGCACTGAAGGAAGCACAGCACGCGGTGCTTGTGGGCTTGTTGTCCCGCTATCGGGATTTTTCTTTATTTTATTGTTTGCCTCATAATGCATCTGCGGGGGTGCTGGTTGGCAGCTCCCTGGCGCTCAAAAGTTTTTCTATTTTATATTGCATCAACAGCATTTCATCGATCTCAGAACGAACGGCGTTTTACCATTTTGTTTTTATTCCTGTCGCACTTATTCCTGTTTTTTTATGGCTCCGACAATCCCCTGCCTCGTCAATCCATTCTGGAATCTGGATACAATACATCCTCCAATGGTCTGTCAGCCCCCGACTAATAGCAAGACATGGGTCAACACCCAAATGCTTGCAACAAGTTCGGTGGGAGTCAATAGCCAGACTGCCGGGGTCAGTTTTGTTTGAGCTTTTCCTACATGGACCTGTCTTGCATGAAAGCTGGATTCACTCCCTGGCAAGGCATGGCACGATATCGAACGGCGTGGAAATGACACTATTAGCATTAGCATCAACAATAGCATTTGGCGAGCGGTAGTTTTGGACGGGTGTATAATTGGTTTGGTTCCTACTGGGTTTCTGTCTAATGAGGGACGCATAAGTCTTTTCATACCACGCATGTACAAAAGCTATATATCACTCATATCTTTATTTGGCGGATCGTTCTTGAGCATTTTACTACATATATCTTGTACATCTATCTATCTAGAAGCACAACGAATATTATTCTACTGTACTGCACTATTCAGTACAGTAATGAAACCTCAACCCATGCAGCAATGCATTCTTTCATTTCACCCTTACTTTCCTATAACGAGATTAGTCTACCACGGCTCATCAAACCGAGGCCGTCCCCGGATTTCCTTTCTCCACGCTTGGCTCCCCCGGATTTTCATTCCTTTCCCCACCCCATCCCACGGGGAATGATACCAACCCAGCGTTAGGTACTGCATCAATCGGGCTCATCTCCGATGTGTTATGGAATACAATCGAAAGAATTTGTCAAGGGCTCGCGTAACAAGCGGGCACAGCTGAAAACAGTGCGTCATGTGAAAGAGCACGCGTGCAACAATTCACTCCCTTCGGAGTATACGCCGAAGAGGTCAGCAAGAGAGAGGTAGAATGAGCCAGGGCAGAGAATAAGTGCCAACTGCCCTTGTCTATTTGACATGGTACTGAGTAATGTCCTTCCTCAAGCCTGTCATTCCATGGCTTGGGACCCATGAACGCAAGATTGTTTGTCTCTAATCTTAACGAATGCAGCCGTGGTGATGTTTCTGGGTTTGAAGTACCTACTTCTGAACATACCTATATGCATTCCACGACTTGCTCTCAAGGACGGGAATACGCTTGATCCCCCATGTTTTATCTTATGCGTCCGTCGCCTTCACTTCTTCATTACTATTGGCCTCCAAGACAACCAAATGGCTAAACTAGTCGATCATTCTACCATCCCTCTGGATACATTTTGACAACGCATCAGAATAAGGTACGTAGCGGCCTCTTTTGCAGATCATGCTCACAATGTCAGCTATCATGCAGCCATGTCTCAGATCCCAGTTCAGCCATCTGAATGTGACAGCTCCTAGGCCTGTAAACTTATTGAGCTTTCGTTGTAAGGGTTCTTCACCTTGCAGTAGCTTGGTTTCTACTCTTCGTTGGGTTTAGGTCTCACGATGCTGTCACATTTTCGACACTAGCTTTGCACATGTCCCTGAATACATGGTACGTCCTGACCATCATTCAAGGCGAGGAAGAATGCTGTGCGTCTCGGTCTCATCGAGAGGGCTTGTGTTTCATGACATCATCCTCTCTGAGACAGACACACCGAATTATGCTGCTATGTGCAGCCACCGTTGAGATTCCAGATCTCAGATAGGCATGTATTTCGTAGAGACGGTCCAAGCGACAGTACCCTGGCTATTGTCAACGTACTCTTATCTCATAAGCGATATTCGTCTCATCGACAAAGTCGGTGTGACGAACATGTGTAAGCGCCGACAAGAGAACCTCTTTGTCTAGAGGATACTGTAAGAACAGACAGTTGATAGGTTAAGTGAGTTGTGATGATAGGCCATACCTCTTGCTGATCTTGTCAAGGGCTGTGGACAGCACATCCCAGAGCATCAACACGCACCCCCGTTCTTCATCACGAAGAATTGATTGATAGTGTTGAGGTGTGTCTAGCACATCCATTCGCTGGCCCCCTCTCCATCAATCATACTGATGGCTAAGATAAAGTCGGACCTGCTAAAAGATCAGAGAGAAGATATCATATCGCGAATGCTTTCAGGCATCGTTACCTTTCGCATCAAGAACAGCAGACTTGAGATACTTCAATTCCTGTAATACCAGAAGTCGGCATTCCCCGTTATGTTTAGACACATACATGATACAATGAACACCAATACTATTTCGTACAACTCCATATGCCTACATCCCATTCATGTTCTCATAGTCGCTTGGTCTAAGAAAGGACAGCCGCCTCATCTTGGACGAACAAAAGCAGAGCATTATCAGTTGAAGAATGGCGTCGTCAAATAATTTCAGTCTATCGAGCCGATGATGCGCAGCTCTCGACATCGACAGATGGATGGTACAGAAAAAGCAAAATGGAGCAGAACGACCGCCCAGTAGTTTGAGACAAATGGCATCCAACTCCAGTGTTAATAAACCTCCCTCGAGTTTCTTCTTTTTATGATCGTAACGCAGTAACCACGCAAGCATTTTCAAAACACCCACGTATAATTTTCTTTCTCCTCCGCTTCTTCCACCACTGGTTACCTGCCCGCTGGCCTTGAACTGGCCATCTCACCATATCTTCCACGATGCTTAGTAGTGTCGTATGCCTGAAGCACACGTGTTTGACTCTCGTCCGCTTGCGAGAAGGCATATCCACGTTGCTTGCGCATACGCTGCACTTGTCGTACCTTTCGGATTGCTTTTTGGAACTGCTCCATTCTGTGGTATGTTAGCTAAGTGATCTAGATAGGATTGGTGACAAAACTGACCTGGGTCGATAATCTTGGATATTGTATTTTTGGATTTCCTGGATGTGGTGGTATGTCTGCGGGCGGTACATGCGCTTGACATACTTCCAAACGAAATCACGCAACAAGCACATGATGGCAAGGCAGACCGTCTGTAGCCAGAAGACGGGGCTCTCGTAAATCCTAGGAATGGTACCTTGGTACTCCTTGGACACGCCGGCCATTGGCGCGACGATACCGTAGACGGCAGTCAGGACATACCAGATGGCCATGCTTCCGGGAATAGCGATAACGTGGTACTTTGTCCAGTTGTTGGTGACAAGGGCGGCCTTTCCGAGAACAGTAAGAAGAGTAGCACCGTAAAGCGCCGTGCCCCAAACCCAATGACCAGCAATTTTACCATCTCCTTGAATGAGATCGCCGTACCAGAATAGTTGACCCCAAATGTAGAGTACAATTGAATGGTAAATGGCGTTGGCGATCCACTCAAGGAAGACCTTCAGTCTGAAGAAGTAGTTCTGCTGGCCCATCATGTAAAGCTGAGGGTAACGATCAAGTAGGCGGGCCGAGATGAACTGATCCAAAATACCGAGTGCCAGGGGAGGTAAAACGGTGTAGAAGACGTTGTAGAATGACAGTGTCCATGATTCGTAAATAACTTGACCGGAGAAGACGTTTTGGAATGTGTACTGTGCAATGTTAGCAATGGGTGGCTGCGCATTCGATGTTCATATTGTACTCACCCAGAATTGTGTCATATACAAGGCAATGTTCTTGTAGAAAGAGAACAGGATCGTCTTTGTGACACGCTGATAACTCCATGCGCCATGAACCAGCAATAGCTTTCGTAGGAACCTGAACTGAGCGATAGCCACATCGGCACTTCGTGCTGCTTGGAGACCTTCTTCACCACTGATACCGATACCAATATGGGCTGCTTGAATCATAGAAACGTCATTTGCTCCGTCACCAATAGCGAGGAGAATCGACTCCTTCTGATACTTCTTGACAAGCTTAACAACGAGGGCCTTTTGAAGGGGAGACACACGACAGCAAATGACAGCTTTGCACATAATCGCTAGGTCGAGGAACATCTTTTCCAGGTCCTTCTCAAGTGCGTACGTCAAAGATTTTCCGTCGATAATCAAAGCCAAAGTTTCCGTTTCTATTGTGCCATCACCCTGTGTTCTGATAGCGTCGATCTTCTTTTGAATGTTGTCTCGTGTAGCGGCTGCCGATTCCTCGTTGACGATCAAAAGCATCATATCTTCGCTGAGAAGCTTGCAACTCATTCCAATGTTGATGGCAGTCTCTTGTCGATCTCCTGTAAGAACCCAAACCTTGATGTTGGCCTGCTGCAAAGTGTGAATTGTCTCAGGAACACCATCTTGAAGACGATCCTCAATAGCAGTTGCGCCGAGCAAGAAAAAGTCCTTCTCGATGATTTCCGAAGCCTTGTCCACTTCATCAGCACGGTTACCACCGACGGTCATCTGAGCAGTATCGTAGATCTTGTACCATGCTTGGAACTCGTCCTCGGGGATTTCTCGCATAGCCAAACACAGTGTTCGCAGACCCTCGGAAGCGTACTCTTCAAGATGTCGGAGCGTGACTTCGACATGGGGATTCTGGTCATTGAGGCGCTCCAGAATAACAGTGTCGGCACCCTTGCAGTAGCATCGAATCTTGCCGTCGGGGCATCGATAGATAGTTGACATTCGCTTTCTGGTTGAGTTGAATTCACAAACAGCAAGGAGTTCGTACTCGAGTTCCTGGCCATTGGCATCGATAATAACCGACTTAGGCTTTCGAGCAGTGAACTTGAAACCGAGATCCAGGGCACCAGCGACCAAAGCACCTTCGTCAGGGGAAGCGGCTTGGTACTTGATACCGCCCTTTTCATCCATTTCCGGGATAACAGTATGACACGTTGCGAGCAGTGACAAGAAATGGTCAATTGCAGGAGCGGTCTCGTGTCCATTGGCGAGATTAGACTTGAGAGCCTTGTAATCGAAAAGTCCGACTTCAACGCCATCAATCATGGTTGGTCGACGGTCCTCCGGTACATCCTCAGAGTATTGGATTCCAGCGATTGAACATTGCTTGAACTCCATCTGATTGCAGGTGAGTGTTCCAGTCTTGTCTGAGAAAACGTATTCTACCATTCCCAACTCTTCCACCAAGCTTGAAGTTCGGCAGGTAGCAGGTGTGTCGTTCTTGTCGTAGTACATATCAAGGTCGTCGTTGATCAAAATTGCGTGCCAGTACTTCACCATCTCGACGGTGACGAAGAGGGAGATAGGAACCAGAGCCGAAAACAGAACCCAATATGTGACCATATCCTTGAGGAACGTCTGGGTGATCTGTCCAGCAGTGTTCGTAGGTTCCAGATAAAGGTATGAAAGAGCATTTCCTTCGACCTTTCGTTGAATCAAATCTCCGACAGTACACACGATACTCAACACCAGCAAAATTCCGACCAGCAAGAGGACGAGCCAGTTGAGTTTTCTCTCGACCTTGGTACGCTTGATGGGAGCCGCAGTAGCGTTTCGCATTAGCTTTGTTTCATGGCCGGTGAACACTACGACACCATGGACCCAGGGAGTGTTTCGGAGTGTAGCACCTCTGAGAAGCAATTGCTCGGGGTTGAGAGCGTATTCCTTCTCGCCACCTCCCATCTGCATCGTCAGAGTTGCCTCGTATGTGTAAAGACTGCTGTTGGGTTGTTCCGACTTGATGCGTCCACCTAGCCTGCTAAGCTCATTCGGCGAAACCATAGACGAAGTTTCCGGCAGCGCTTGCTTGATCTTGAGGTTAGTCTCACCATCCAGGTTCGCAGTTTCGATATAACAGAGACCTTCGGGTTCGGAACTAGCCAAAAGGACCAAATCAGCAGGGAAAGGCTCTTCTGATTCAACTCTGATGATGTCTCCAATGGCCACATTAATCCATTTAGTTTCCTCGAAATTCGAGCCTCGGAGCACGCGAGCTTTAGAGGTATTAAGAGCGTTATCGGCTTGTTTTCTGCGATAATCCTCAACCAATTCTTTTCCGGCAGAAATAATCAGCACCACGGTGAGGGGAGCAATGGTTGTATACGGGTTCGTCGGAGACAGGTTGGGAATTTGCTGTAGCGCGGCAGTGAACAAGAAGAAGATGTTGGCGAACTTGGAAAACTGTTCGTAAAGGAATTTAGGCAAGAATGTCGCGACATTGTACTTGGCGGTTGAGATGTGGTTGTCGACGTATTTGTTGGCAGCGTTGGCGGGTGGGTTGTTCAGGTAGATAACTCTTGGTCCGAGGGTTGAGGGGTCCGGTTTCGATCCTCCAAATCCAAACTTGAAGTTGCCCATGTCGAATCTACCCTTCTGGCCCTGCTGGGGAGGTAGCTGAGATTGTCCTCCAACAGAATCCCCTCGCTCGTGGCCGGGCTCCGTTAAAGGCAGATCCATCTCTGAGTAACCTTGTCCCATGCCAAGCCTGTTCTTAACTTTACCTATAAAGCCTCCACCCATGCTCAAGACGCTGTTTCGATTCCGCGCATTATTCCTACCCAAGCCGGGTGTGCTTTCGTCAACTCTCGCGCCTCCGTCGTGGTGGTAGTAGGAATCGCCTTCGACGGGGTAATCGTCGAAATCGTCAGCGTATCGCTGATAATTGCCAAGTTCGGAGGTCTGGCTGTATTGTCTCGTAAGGTAAGGATTCGAGCCTGGGCCGGATCCAGGAACACCTAAAGCACCCGGGGGATGCGAAGACGAAGCATTATTCGCATCTCGAGCGCCAACAAAGTCGTCATAGGACACTGAGGTTCTTCCTGGTGGGGGGTCTTGATTTTGTTCGTGGAAGCGCATCAGGTCGTCGTCATTAAGGTTGGAGCGTTGGCCGCCGCCGTAAACAGGTTGGTCATTGTCGAGGTCGAGCAGGAGGTCGTCGCGATTATTCGAGTATCCCGTATTGAAACCTCCTCCAGGCGGTCGCCCAGCCATGGCGGCGGGTATTTGAGTGTCAGACTATCGATTCGCAAAGGCGACTGCCGGCATACGGATTGGATGATGCGACGGTGCGCAATAAACTGATAGGAGAAATTGAAGGATGATAAGTTAATGGTATTGTAACGGATGTAGGATGCAAACGCTGTCGATGCGATGAGGTTCGGGCGATGTGGGAGGACAAAATGCCAAGCAGAACGACAAGCTGACGGCAGTGGAATAGGTAAAGGTACGGACGGATAGAATGGGACCGTGTCGTCAAGTCGTTAATTCTTAGCGGCCAAGCGAGACCAGGACCTGGACGTAAGCACTGTAAGAAGAAACGGATTGGATCCAATGTCTCTGAATGAATCCTTCCTCGTGTGGCTGGACCAGGTTGGGGTTTGCTTTTGCTTGGCTCTGGTCTGGTTTGTTGCTTTCCTTTCCTTTGCTGGGAATGGAGTGACGACCACGGATTGCGGGCACAGCCTCCTTTCCTTTTAGACTGACTGCGCAAGCTTTCTTGAAGAGGTATAGGTATAGAAGCTCGATTGGAGACTGGACTGGACCGTGCGGTACGACGTTAGACGAGGCTCAAAAAAAGACTGTGGCCAGCTTGTCGTCATTGATTGGTTAGATCAACAGCTGAACATGGAAGAAATCAATTTGGTTTTTACTGTACTGTAAATTGAGAGAAGAGAAGGATCGTTTTTAGAGAAATGTCAAAGAATGTCAAAGCAAGGTGGGTGGGTGCATTGCATTACAGTAAAGCACTGTACAGTACAATACAGTATTCAGTTGATGGGTACTGTAGATTTGGGGGGCTGGCGTTGTCGTGTTGGGTCAGATTTAGGGATTCATCCACAGTGCTTAAACCCCAGCGCTTCAGGGGATACGATGGATAGGAGTCTTATTACTATTATCAAGCACCCTGTCAATTGTAAAAAAAAGGATCAACACGGGCATTCAATGGATACATGCTACTCTCTACACTCGCCTTACCCTGATTTGCGTTGACGCATTCTGCCCTAAGAGGCCAAAGGGTCTTTCGGCTATAATGCTCCACGTCCGCTTAACAACTCTAGTCAAAGTTTTGTTTCTATTCATGGCTGCATCTGATCTGGGCTGAGTTATCTATGGCTATGGCTATGAATGGATGTCAGCGGCCAGACAAGCCACAATATCCTGCCATCAAAGAATTGGAACGCCCGGGGATACAGTTGCGGAGTAGGTCAAAGTACCTGTCAAGCATTCTCGAAGTACACATCCATCCATTCTACACGCATAATCTACGTTCGGGACGCTCTCAATCATCTCAAGGTACATAAGCAGGGGGAATTCTTCACCCCAAGCCCCTTACACGTCGTCAGCCTGACCCTGACGGATCCAGTAAGTTAAACTAACAGAATAAAATCCCCACCTTAGAACAAACGCGTACGTTCGTTTCAATCTTCATATCGTCGCTGCTCGTATTTTATTTGCTCTCTATGATATCCACATCTGGAGGCAGGTAATTTTACTGCTTTGTCCCTGCAACGTCCAATCCGACACCATGTGAGTTACATGTGAACGCCTAAACGGCACTTCTGAACACATATAGCCGACCTGCAGGACCGTTGGATTATGCATGGACTGGCTTAGGTACTTGAATAAGGTATACTTCCTGACCAGATGACTACCCTATATCAACATGTTTCTTGGTTGAATCAAGTATTGCAGGAGTAAACAGCTGCAAGGGCAAATGGTTCTTCTGGTTTCTACCTGTTTCAAAGTCACAGATCTACAGCGAGTCGAGTCTTTACAGATTATCATGACCATTTCTTATTTTCATTGACGTTCATTTATATAAACCTTGACTTCCGAATCTCTTTTACAAAGATGCCTTGGCCTTCAGCGCACCGTCCAGTACGCCGTCAAGCCACTTTGTAAGATGCTGGTTAACAGCATCAGCAGCCTGCCACAAAGCCCAGTGAGAGGCTTTGACTTCCGCGCGAGCCAGGCTCTCAAAGCTGGCGTCCATACCCGCCGACATGGAAGGCGGCAGAGCAGAATCGTCGCTCGCAGTGATCATCATGGCGGGCATCTGGAACTTGTGACCACCTTTCTTGGCGATCTCCAGGTCGTCGCGGTAGTTGAGCTCCTGGGTACGGTAGTAGTTGAGAGGACCGCGCAGCTCGGGAGCTGGGTGTGAGCAGTACTCCTTGACGTAATAGTCAATCTCGTCCTTGCTGGCAAGGGGCGAAGGGCCCAGCTTGGATAGGTTGTCGAACAGAATACCATCCTTGGAGGAGAAACCGAGCTCTCCCTCGGGTGTGCGGCCGCCATACAAAGCGTTCAAGAACTGTCGAACCCCCTCCTCGCCTTGAAGACGGGATTGAACATCAGGTCCCTTGAACTGCAGCTGGTAGCTAAAGTTGGTCAAGTGACCGCCTGCAATGAGGGCTTCAAGAGGGATGAATTGTTCCCTGGGCTGCATGTATGGTGTGCAGACGCTGAAGACGCACTTGATCAACTCGGGGTACCAGGTAGAGACCTTCCAAACGATCATGCCACCCCAGTCGTGGCCGCCAAGGACGATCTGGCCCTTCTCGCCGACATACTTTCGAGCCAGCTCGTTAATGTCTGCTGAGAGGCTCTTGTATGTGTACTCCTCGAGGGACTCGGGAGCGTCAGAGCCTCCGTATCCTGTCATATCAGGGACGATGACTCGGAAACCCAGAGACATGAAGTGAGGGACCTGGTAGCGCCAGCCAAATCCAAGATCAGGGAAGCCATGGATCAGAACCATGGTTTCCAGAGGGGTACCCTCGGGTTCACCGACAATGTACTTGTAGGTTTTACCCCGAATCTGTGCCGTCTCTTGCTTGACACGAGGGTCATTTGGCACGAGCTTGTCGGGAGCCATTTTGAATAGATTTGAGGTAATGTCCTCTCTTTTGTGAAGTAATATGAGCTTTGAAGATGTTAGTCGATCGTTAATTGGAAAAGCAATGATGGAAATAAAGTTCCATCGTCTATAGTGGGGATGATGGCTCGAGCTATAGAGTTACATCATGTTTGAGCACTTACCTCTCTTGTTCCAAGCAGTTACAGATTGGTTTCGCCAAGACTTTGGCAAGAAGCAATAATATATCACAGCAAAAGATAGCAGAGGTTGAGGTTTGGACTCGGCCTACCTTATATACTGTACGACAGACTCTTGAGGTACGTGCGTAGGTTATTCCAGCACTCCCGTCATCGTACCTATTAGTACTTAAAATCCGACGGCAAATTGGGGACTAAGCAGACCGAGGCACAGGCGGGAGCACTTCCTATTTTAGGATAATGGAGACGTCAATCGCGGCTAGAGAACTTGCCTCTGTAGGCTTCTTCTCCTCATGATTTCTGTCGTGGAACCTTATCAACGAACGAAACATAAGCCCATTCTCGGCTTGTTACATAACGTAGTGTATATGGATAGTGGGTGTTGGGTGGATGCTTTGAGGCGGTCTGCCCGGATGCCGAGGACTTGATGTATGTATTCTTCTTCGATATACATACTATGCATAAAGAACAACATGTTGATAGGGTATCAGATAGAATTAACGCTTGAGTGACTCCAAGCCAATAACAACAACCCTCATACAGGGTACCTTGACCAACTCCAGTTCCCATCTTGCTAACCACAAACTTGAACAAAATCGCAGAGATTCATACTTTGAAAACCCACCATCGCGATCACAACATTAGTATGTGCATCAATCAGATGAATGC
The DNA here is from genome assembly GCF_003316985.1 of Fusarium coffeatum. NCBI lineage: Eukaryota > Fungi > Ascomycota > Sordariomycetes > Hypocreales > Nectriaceae > Fusarium > Fusarium coffeatum. Next base: position 43,443 of record NW_022157939.1, on the reverse strand, counting down.
ATCTGGAGATGGCGCTCAGTAAATCACCATATCCTCATCAGCTTCCTCCAATACATCAGCCGCCTCATCGTGATCATGCTGATGCTGATCACTTTCACCACCTTTAAATTGTGCTTTCCCTAAATGTTCTGAATCATCCGCAGTCTTAGACGCAGGGGCTGATTCCTCGTTTGAGGGCACGGTTGCCTCTTCTCGTACTGAAGATCGTCGGGTTTGATTCGTCTGTCGCTCTCTCCTTGCGTTAAATGCTTCTACTTCGCGCGCTATCGCTGTTTTTGTGTGTCGCAACTGCTCATCGATCGTTTCTTCTTGTTCTTCCGTGAGCCTCCAGGGGAGATAATACTAATCGTTGTTAGCAGATCTCATGAAAGATGAATCTACCTCAACTCACAATCTGTGGTTCTGATGTTGTCCGTAAGTATTGAGCGACTGCAAGCATCTTTTTATGTTTGTTTCGCATCTATGACGAAATATTAGCACCAGTCCATAGTATGCCATGTGATTTGGGCCAACTTACAACTTCCTCATCAAACACATTCTGATCACCCTTTCGAGCCTGCATCGCCTTTGCTCTCTTTTCCTCGCGAAGCTTGCTATCTTCGACACTTTGCTTGCGCATTCGTTCCTGTTGCCTGCGCTCTATTTCCATACGTTTCTTCTGGGTTGAACCACCACTCGTCTGACTCAAGGTACTTAGAAGCCCACCGAACAAGCGTTTCCCGCGCTTCTTCTCTTCTTGAGTCGCATGTTGTCGGCGACCAGCATCGATGGCAGCAGAGCCACCATAGGAGCTCCGACGCTCCTGTGATGAACCCCGCCTTGGTCGTTCGCTCGTGGCTTCGCGGAAATGGTCATCGTGTTTTATGCGTTTCGGAGAAAATTCGTCTGCATCTACCGGCGCCTTTCTTTTCGACGGTTCCATATCTGAAACATTTTGGGGCAATGAGTTATCATGTTGCTCTTTCAGTTGGACGTCATCCGCGGGACGGAAACTGGGATCAAGTCAGTAAGATGATGTATATGATAAAGAAGAATTTAAGCGCACTCATGTTCGGTCGTCATTTTAGATGAAAGACACAATGCGCTGCATTTACCGAAAGTTATATGATATAATATGGCATCTGTTGTGTTGTACAAAAGATATCGCGAAAGGTGAAGGTTGAAGATGTTCCCTTGAAGCTTGTCAAGGCTGAGGAAGGTGGGACTCTGAAGCTTATGGCAGCTACGACGCCCCACTTATTCGATTGGTCTGCAACTCTGTCGCCCCTCGAAGCTGTCAGAACGCTACGGCAAGGCTGAGAAATCTCCAATGCTAAACTCTCCAACATTTATCACAAGTTTCTGATCTTTCAACCTCCTCAACTCACCTTCTGGTTATCGCACATTCCACATAGTGATTTGCTTTCGCTCAGCCTTGCGCCGTCGCCATCATGTCTCGCCATCATCCGTAAGTTTATTATCACCTTATACTTCGCAATGAGTACAGCAACTAACCTGTGCACAGCGATCTCGTTATGTGTCGCAAGCAGCCCGGTATCGCTATCGGCCGTCTCTGCGACAAGTGCGACGGCAAATGCCCAGTCTGCGATTCCTACGTTCGACCTACGACCCTTGTGCGCATTTGCGACGAGTGCAGCTTCGGAAACTACCAGAACAAGTGTGTTGTATGCGGCGGTGAGGGCATCTCCGACGCTTTCTACTGTTTCGAGTGCACGCGCCTCGAAAAGGATCGTGACGGGTGCCCCAAGATTATAAACCTTGGTAGTTCGAGAACAGACGTGAGTAGCCTGGACACTTTACCTCACACCGACTGGATGCTGACTTTGCTCTTTAGTTATTCTACCAAAAGAAAACGAATCGGACAACGCAATACTAGCAGAGCTGAGGCCTGGGCTGGGCCTTGGATTGAGGTATTTCGTGCTTGGAAGTGCATCTTCAAAACTGGCATTATGGGTGTTTATGGCGCAAATTAGAATGTGTAAAAATTCTGGTTTTTGGATTGAGTGGCAGCTATCTAGTAATTACAATGCTGACCGGCTTTGTTCTTTATTCAACTTCTGTAGAATTTACCTTTGAATGACACCTAGGCTGAAAAACAAAGAAAAGCAAAAGAAAAAAGTGTCACCCAGAGACTCCTCGTAACACATAAGACACTGAATAATACAGTCGAGAATGCCAATCATATATAGCTGACCTTGACCCCCATTCCTGCTGTGCCCTTGACTTTAGCCCAGAAGACAGAAAGTATCCTCTTCACTCGCTCGCGCAGCTGGGCATTGCCTAGCATAAGCAGCAAACCCATGATAAACGCCATAAACTTGAACAAAAAGGCGGGGTTCGCATTGAGCGATGCCTTTAGCTGGTCAAACATAGCACCCAAACGTGAGATGACCATAGAAGCGCGTGATGATAGAGTTGGAGAACGGGAGACTGCTTTGTCGTTCGCCTTCGAACCCGCCTTCGAACCCGCCCTTGAGCCCGCCTTTGATCCTGCCTGTGATCCCACCTGCGATTCAGCTACTGATGCAGCCTTGTTTGTGCTCTGTGGCTTGGACTGCTTGGACACTCTCGATGACGAAGACGACGGAGCTCTGGTCTTCTTCTGAGGTCGAGTTGATCCGCTGTGACTGGCAGTGTCGTCGATGCCGTAGTCAACTTCGCTTCCCTCACGCTTTGCGCGCTCCTCTTCTATTCGTTTTCTTTCCCTCTCCTCGTTCTCCGCTCGCAGCTTCTTGGCTTCCTCGATCTCTTTCTGTAACTCCTCCTCTTGTCTCTGACGCTCCTCGTTCTCTAGCTTTTCTTGCTCCTGTTGCTCCTCATGAAGACTCTGCAATGCTTGCAGGAAGGCCTCGCGCCGTTCTTCGTCTAGGACGGAACTGACACTAATAAATTCACGAGCATAGTCCCATTCGTTATTGCGCAAAAGTACATGCAGTGTGTACAACTCGAGGATCTTGACTCGAGCGTTCAGATCTCTAGGTGTATTGGCACCACTGGCTCCTTTGGCAGGAGATCGGTAACGATTTGAAACGGGCGAGCTTGCCGATTCAGCAAGGCGCCCAGCGACGTCAAGATTGGGGGTGTTAGAGGCAGCTAGGTAGGCCTCAAGCTTATGCTGGTTTAACTTTTGGTCACGAGCATGTGCCAACAATATCGTCGCGCTGGTCGAGTTAGTTCGAAGTCTTGAAGCAACGCACAAGTGACTTACAGGTTAATAACAACATCTGAATCGACATCGCCCTCAACGCCGTGGTAGCCATTCGCGACAATCTCGTCCCAAATTTCTCCATCACGGACCTTGGTGCACAAGGCTCTCCATTCCTGGTTTCCAAATGCATCCTTGCCCTCCTCAGGCTCTAACTCGATAATACCATTGAGAATCGTAAGGTATAAGCTCCATACTTTAATTCGTGTCGTCCTTGATGCACGCGCAACTGGCGCAGGCTCGCCTTCATCGACATGTTCGGGTGGAGTAATCAATGGCAATAACGTCGTCAGCGCCTCGGGTAGACGACGCGTGAGGAATAACGTGGAAGCCTGGCGGTAGGTTTTCGATATTTGCGACGGATGGCGCGTAGATGGTGAAGATGATAGAGAGGTTATAGATGTTGAGAGGAGGTTGTTGGAAAGTCCAACAGGCGCAGTTGTTGACGATGACATAGTTGCCGAACCGTAAGAGTTATGTCCTTTGAAAGACATGGCGATGGCTAGGTGTATACAATGGGTTCAATCGCTAATGGAGAAGTTCGTGAGACGATTGGCGATCAAAGATAAACGGTTGCGACGATTACTAGATGTGGTTGGTCGTCGAGGAGAGGCGGTATGTGATGGAAAGCTCGGGTTGAATATGGAGGCGGAGACGGGGAGTTAAGAGATGAACAGGGCGAGGGTGAGGCGAGCGGAATATAGATCTAAATCACCCCAGATTCATGATTGAATGGAATGTTACGTAGAGGAAATCAAATCAAAGAGACAAAAATACGGGGAAAGACTAAAAAGACAAAAGGGACAGGAACAAATCTCGGGAACTCACGCGTCAGGACCGAATTCAGTTAAGAAGGCCTTGACATGTGAGGTGAGGTTGCAAATGTAAGGACCAGAGCAGAACAACAGGAAAGCTGAGCTGGACCAACCAAAAGAAAACAGAAGACAGAAGGTTCTCCAGTATTTTAGCCTCGGTAGCTCCAGGTGGGGGACCGTGCTTTAGTCTAGGTCCAGTTGCTCTTTCCCCGGGCCAGTTGTCGTTCAGTGAGCCGACAACGGCGGGAACGCCTGACCGAGGTTGACAGGACATTGACATTGACTGACTGACAGCTCATCTCATGTCCTCCACTGAACAAATACGTGTATGACCTTACTTGGAAGATACTCTATCAGACCGACTTTAGCGAAGAAGCAGATACATAGTCAATATGAGTCAAATACAGTACAGCAAGAAAATCCTTCATGTTCGTTCATCACCGCTTCTTCGTTTTGTCTTGTCCAAAATTGGATGTCTTCATTTCCCATTGATCCAATGACCTACGTAGTCTCGGCACAGATATCCCCATCCGACGTGCATTATGCTTCACTATTACTGCTTGGCCCGGGCTGCATTGCACCATGGAATGTAAACACGAAATAGGTAGGTATTTACAAATTACAAACAACACTAATAAATAATCATTTGACGTGTTTTTAATATCGTCAGGAAACATTAAGCGTAGTCTACAGTCCAGTTTATCTCTCATTACAGCACTTACACGTGATCGGACTTTTACGGGCTTCTCACCTATCAAGCACTAACAAGAACCTGGCATCGGTATCTGTCTTAGACAATGTAAATCTTCTACAACGGACAAGCCAAGAGGAAAATAGAAGACAACCCATGTAAAGGGCTAGCTGCGAACATGTTCTTACACCAAAGACTCAACGTACAGCTACACCATGAATACCATCATCACCACCAATAACAACAAGTTTCCCAATCAAGGCATTGGAAAGCAAAGTTTACCAACAATACGAGTAAATTAACTCTAAATAAACAAACGCGATGTATGCTCCAAGCTGCATATTGCCAATACTAAAACAATCCGTGGTATCACAAACGCCTTATTCAAATGCCTCCTAACACATGCTCCAGACCAATTCTACAAAACAAACATTCCACATATTTTCTGAATCATCGCCTGCGTGTCGACCTTCTTGCTGGCACTGGCTCTTGGCTCACCTCCTTGACCTCTTCTCGTGGAGCAATGATGCTATCTTCCCGCTCGACAAGCGACTCCTCTGCCCCATTTAGCTGCTCCTGGCGGATCCAGCCAGCTTCGACAGCAAAGCAAACCACGTCAGCAGCGCAACCGAAGCATGGCACGTCCTCTCCAGCGTCTGGATCGAGATACTCCCACAGTTCTTCTGTTTCTTTCTTGAATCGCTCGAGCTCTTTCTTATCACCCTTGAAGTGACTAGTAAGGTACTCGTACAGATACGCTAGCCAGAGCACATTTGTGTACGGCGCGTAGGCATCCCATGATAGTGGCCCGTCAATTCCCTTGGCATAAGGTGTATCGTGGGCTTCTGGCGGTAGACATGTGCGGTCTGCGCGCAGGAGAAAAGACCTCATCTGGCGGTAGACTTTACATTGTTCTGCGTGTGTGCTTGTGAAAAGGCTAAGATCTCTCTCAAGATCGAAAGCTACAGGCTTTGCATCGTCAATGGAAAGATCTTCTCCACGAGATAGACCATAGTCTAAGATGGTGATATCCAGACCCGAATAGCCAAAGAACCCTGCCGATGGAGGACCCATCTTTCGAGGTGACTTGACTTGGCGGATACATAAATTACCTTCGTGAAGGTCGCGATGCTATTCGAGTTAGCAACAGGTGTGCAGGTAAGTAACTTGAATTTAAACTCACCTCAAACATAACAAGATCCTCAGCTCTTGCCAGAGCAATAGCCTGCAAGAAAAAGATATCCCAAAGTTGGCTTTCACTGGTCAACTTCCAATCTTCCAAAGATGTTCCCGCATCACCAAGCTCTACAACCAAAAATCGGGTGTCGTCCAAGTATCGACTTGGCGAAGGGTAAAACTGAGCTCGGTCAGGATCCTGTCGCTTCATCTTCTTCTGGAATGCCTGATGTGTCTCGAGAAGCTGCTTTGATGTCTTGCCCTGAACAACATAGCGCTCCTTGTAAACGACAAATCCTGGGATGTCCGCTAGCCATTCCGAGATCTGCAGTTCGCCTTGGACGTCTTCCTCGGGGTGCGGCTCTTCATCGACCAAGCCGGATCGAACTTGAGCTTTGGTCTGTGGCTTGATGGGTGATGGAAGGCGAATGACTTTGATGATGCTTGTTCCGCGGTCGTTGGTGACTCGATACACCTCAGCGTAAGAAGCTTCGGCAATCTTGATGATCTTGTCTCCAGAGGGGCAGACATCGTCCCAGGTGAGAGTGCGTAGTTGTGGTGGTTGATGTGCAGCTTCCTCCTCGGCTATCTGAGCCTGGAGTAGTTTTGAAATCTCGGCAGAATCATCTTCGTCTATTGAGGAGCTTGAGGGGATCACCTCTTCAAGGCTGGGCTCAGGTTCGACTTTTTCAAGTTCAGGTTCGAGCTTCTCAGGCTCAGACTCAGGGGTGACCTCCTTAGGTACTTCAAGACTTTTGCTGTCCTTGTCCTCTGGAATCTCAACCAATGTTTCTTGAACAGATTCTTTAACCCTTCTTGATGATCGTGCTTTTCGCTTGGTAGTTGTTTCTTCTTCTTCGATATTTATTGCTGATACTTTCTCTGTGATAAGAGAGATAGAGTCCTTCTGTTCTCCTTTTGGTGGTAGTCGTACTGGGCTTTGAGGCAGCTCAGCGAACAGGCGCTCTGCCTTGGAACGCTTTGCCTGCTTGCCATATTTCTTAACAGTTGTGGTTCGTGACATTTTAACATCCAAAGAAAATTCTATAATTTGTGATAATGAATTGAGAGTCGGTTTGATGGGTTATCATGAGGTCGATTTGTATTGAAATTGGGTTGGCGGGGCAACAGGTCAACCCTGGACTTGGGCCCATCCGTCATTGTCTGTGGTCTTATGCGCTATGTTTCTAGAATGTTTCTATTATTGACTGACATTTATCACAAAATGAGGCTGTTGCTGCACATCGAATGACGAAATGTAACGTAAAGCATACACTGGTATGTTATTTACCTGGTATATGAGCTGAGGGCATGGTGCTGTATGCCATGGGTTAAATACCTGTGTTAGATTTCTCGTATTGCCATGGCTACACTGAGTTCTATGAGGTCAATTGAGTTATTCAAGAATAGACGAACTTATATAAATCATAATGTTTGAATAAATGTGATATACATGTCTGGTTTAATGATCTGACATGGAGCTTTACTCATGAACCGTAGTGGTTATCACGACAATAGGTAGACAAGCACACAGACCTCGACAATCTAACTCGCTAAGGGTTTCTAAAGCTTAAATAGCCACTGAAGTACAGCAACGTTTATACCAATTAACAGTGACATTCTGTAGTCATATTTCAAATATAATTTGACAGCAACCATAAAGAGGCTAATTTGATTTCAGATGCCCTTTCAAGCTTAGTTGCAGGATCCAGATGCCATCAATTTCGTCTCCACATTTGCCAAGCTAAGCTCTCCGCATCTCATCCAACCTGGCCAACCCAGCCAACGGTCCATTTCTTTTGCCTCTCGTGGCCTCTTCTTTCCTCTCTTCTTATCCTCCTCCCCTCCTCCCATCTTCCCAATTGATCCATTGGAAAATGGCCTCTTTCTTCAAGAACGCCTTTGGAGGCGAAAAGGCCCCCGCGGCCGCGAATCCAGACTCGGGTAAGTAAGACAGCTTGTCCCCTCTCAATTGCGCAATATTGCGAGGCGCATAGAGGGGATATCAGAGCACTATCATCATGACTTGGTTTGGCTGATACGCGATCTATCAAATAGATTTCGCCGACTTCGCCGAAGCTCCTAGTCCAGCTCCTGAGGTCGGTACTCAGGATGCGACAGCTGGAAGTGCTGCTGCTGCTGCTGCCACTCAGGTTCCTTACACCAAGTGGTACAATGTCCACGAACGTCATTCCATCTCCGAGTTCAAGATGGAGGGCATCATCCTTCTCATCTCGAGTGTCATCTTCTTCCTCCACATGGTTGGCGCTCGTCGCAACCGCTCCAGGGCCAAGGGCTGGATCCGTGCTCACGCTCCCATCCTCCAGAAGGAGTACGCTCTCGTCGGCTTCGGTGGCGTCCCCACTGTCGATAACGAGGACCTCAACCCCGATAAGCTGATCAAGGAGAAGTCCCTCTTTGAGTTCGCAACCTACGCTACCGGCCGACAGAACACGGCTTTTACCGATGTCAAGCTCACTCTGACCAAGAAGTTCAACCCCATTGTCAACACCTTCGAGCATCTCGCTGGCTTCTTCGTCGAGTCTGTTCCCGCACCCAAGGATGCCGTCGAGGTCCTGACTTACCCCTTCGATGGCAAGGAGAACCTTACCGTTCCCTCTGTTCCTGGTGCCGCTGAGATTCGTGCCAAGGATGGCAAGAGCACTTACGATGGTTTCGTTTGGGGTGTTGTCCACAAGGACGTCATGCGCCGAGTCCGCGACGAGCGATACGACATTTCTCTTACTTTCACCAAGGACAACCCTAAGCTTCCTGCTTGGCTCACTGTCATGAGCGAGAGCGCCGAAATCACCGATACCCTTCTTACTCCTGAGCTCATTGCCGCTATCGAAGCCGCCGGTGACCACTTCGAGTACATGATCATCTCTGACCAGCCCGTCGACAAGCCTCTCACCCTCGAGGAGACCGCTCCTCGCAAGCGCCTCTTCCTCAAGTACTCTCTTCCCTCCAACGGAATCTACGACACTCTTCTGCCTCTCTTCTCGCACTACCTCCAGCTTCCCGATCTCCTTGTCAAGGTTGCCCACTTCCGCCCTGAGGTCAGCAAGAAGGTTCGTACCATCCGTGAGAGCGCCATTGCCGAGATCAAGAAGTCCGCCGAGAGTCAGCGCCAAGAAGAACTTCTTCTCGAGAAGGAGAAGGCCCGTAAGGCTAAGCGTGATGCTGAACTCAAGGGTCTTGACGCCAAGGCTCAAAAGCGATACCTCGAGAAGGAGAGGGAAAAGGAGATGCGCAAGAACCAAAAGCGACAGACACAGCGTGCTTAGAGCAGCTGCTAGAGCTATAATATGTGTATGGATAGGCTTGGATAGTGAGCAGTGGAAGTCTGCAACGTCATGGCTGTATAGTGTAGGAGTGAGGATCTGTATTAGTAGTATTTAACAGCCTAATCTACGATGATGCCTGTTTTGATGCCCCTTAAATCTTTCGTTTATATATCACCTAATGTTGCGGAGGTATACTGGCTTGTCTTGGCTAACTGAAGCAGCTAATAAGGAATAAATAGTATTATGATATAGTCTTTGTTTTATTTTCGAACACGGAAACGTGCCGCGGTAACGTATTTTCTCATTCCCTTCGTGACTTTCGTTCTCTGGTTAAGCCCAAAGGCCTTTCAAACAGTTTCAAGCGGTAGATGCCGAAGTGTTTTGATTCCCACGCTCAACCGACAACCAGATATTTTCAACAAAAAAACGACTAGACTTTTCGAGAACAGGGGGAAAGGAATGAACAACTGCATATTTCTCCCACTTTTGAGCAGTCGAACATCGGGGTATATCTCCTATTTTACTTCCATCTCTTTCGATTACCAATGGGATTGGCATGACGCAGCATCTTCTCGAAATTCTGCTTTACCCTTAAGATAGATCATCTCCTACTGAGGCACTCTATTGCGTGGGCAATGGCCTCGGATGGTCCGGACGAACCGGGGAACCCAGAGCTGACTCGGCATACTGGTTCAGTAGCCAAATCTCGAGAACACGCAGAAGGGGCTATTGATATCGTCTCTCCCATCTGAAGAGAACGAAGTCCTATACTTGACGAAGTGTAGGCGATCGCTCAAGGCCCCATCCACATGCCACCATTGGCAGTGCCGCCCATGTTTTCAGGGCTTGGCCCAAATCCGTATCCAAATAACGTTGAAAATTCATCCATCACTTGAGGCACGGACGGAAAGTTGGTATCCATCCCAACAAATGGACTCGGGGCATGCATCGCTGGCATACCAGGTCGTGCAGCCGTACCTGTACTCCCTCTCCAGAAGTTGTTTGGGTTTTGCTGCATGGGCATCGAGTTCTCGGGTGATTCTTCTGGCCTAAAATCTTGAATGGGAGCATCGTTCTTCCACAACAATTCCCACTTTTTGAATCGCGAATAATCAGTCTCACGGCCAGACGAATCGACGGTGGCATCAAGTCTGGTTATAGCACGCTCAAAAACCTCAATAAGCGAGGCTTCTGATCGGGCTGATTCTCCGCCTGCCGACATCTCCTTGATCATAGCCATACCAGTGCGCAGAGCATCACGCAATCTGTCTGTCTTCCTTTGTAAGCACTGAGTAATAATGACAAGCAGAGCAGCACGGCAAGAACTGAATTCGGTATAAGAGGCGCGCGCAAGGCCAATGGTGCTCTGCAGGAGGTGACACGTATCGATAATGGTCAACGCGGCCTCGACGCAGTCGGCTACCAGGATCGAACGAGGATTCGACTTATGTGGAGTGTTGGGGCGTGGGTTGTTAGAATCGGCTGGTGAGCTAGACGTGCTTCCGTTACCACGGACGACTTCGCGAGGTAAAATGAATGGTCGTCCAGCATACATCCGCAAAAGACAATACTCTAGCTTCAGATGGGTGTCTGCTCGAGAGATTGGGTTTTGAGGGTTCACCTCGTCGTGGTATGCGGTTTCTGGCAGGGAGTCCCACCACCTTCGAAGCTCCTCTTTCATGTCAATAACCCGTTGTAGACCCTCATTCATTCCATGCTTTTGTGAGGTTCGAAGCACCGAGCTGTTACATTGTCAGCTTGACACTATGGTTTAGTATTGAACAAATCACATACATCTCATGTGCGATCTTCCCAAGAGCTTGGTTCAGTCGCAAAGTTGCGAGCATGTGCGCGACATTCGTGGCATTAGATGGCATGATGTCCGGTCGATCAACGGGCATATCCGCATCCACATCCTTACTCTGAATAGACAAGGGTCGTCCATGGTAGATACCAACTCGCCTGTCGAGCAGTTAGTATTGTGAAGTCAGATCATATGGTAAAGTCACGTACTTCTCCGTGGTATAAGCTGTCCACCAGACACGATTCCTCGTTTCGCGAACGTAAGGGTCAAGTCCCTCGGCGGGCCACTTTCTATGCATGCCGTTCTGTATAGCAAGCTTCACCGCGAGATTGAGATATATGTATGACAACCCTGATGCATCCAGTGGTAGGGTGTAGATGCCCATGAGCAGAATAGCCTGAACACTTTCAAGTGATGCCACAGTAATAACATCGGGAACAAGTTTGCAGGCTTGCTGATAGAACATGACACCAATCGTATCCTCGGAGAAAGGGCTCGAGTCATCCGACTTTCCGTGTGCATCTCTGCCTGTGACTGAATCCAGATATGCATATTGAGTACCGATCGCAAAGATGATCCATATCATGCAGAGAGTGCCGACTTCACGTCGAGATAAGGCACCAGGATTCTGGTAGATGAGTTCAATCTGTTCAGTGAGCCACCCGCGTTCAACGTAGAAATAGTTGGTTTCAGCATGCTTATAAAATGCCTGAACCAGAAACTCGGCGACATATCGAGGCGGCAAGGCTGAAAGGGATGCCGCTGTGTTATTAGCTGATTGTAATTCCTCAGCGCGGTAATACTCTTTGAAGCTCAGAGGACCCGGCGCATCCTAAGGAATGTCAACTTCAATCGTCTCAGGAAAAGAGGGAAGGGACATACGTGACGTTCTGGGACACACTGCTCGATCCACTGCTTAATTCGCATTGAGAAGTTCCAATGAGAGAACTCGCCTGAGTAGTCTACCAATGCTATTTAGCAAGCTGCAAGATACCATCAGCAGTAAGACTTACGTGTAGTGTTGTTGTCCAATGGCTGCACGGTATAATTCTCATCATCCGCCCCTAGATAATCTGAGCATGGAGAGTCCATGATCTGAGCTTGTCGCTGAAACTGGGACGCATCAAATGTCTTGTTATCGATCGCCACAGACATAGCTTTTAGCGATTCTGTATCAAGGGCAACATTTCCGGCATAATGGGTGATGATCTTTTCCATGCAGGAGATGCGCTGAAGAAGCTCAGTGTTGTTTGCACCATTTCGGTTCCTACACATCATGAGTCAACAACCCTGAAAGTATTCAGAACATGAAAAGACAGGTTCAAGGCCTACCTTCCAGAGCCATCGCCACCTTCACCATCTCGAGCAGTTGGACCTAGAAATTCGCATTGTCGATGTAGGCGCGTGCACCTTCGGCATGGTACACCTCCGTCACATTTTTCCTTTTGACGTCTGCATCCATCGCATGCTCGGAGGGCTCGCTTGCGCTCTCTCTCAGCTTGGCGCTGTCTGTTCTTTTGCAGGCTCTGTTGTTGCTTGTCCATTTCCCCGTCACGAAGAGTTGCGCCAGGTACTGTAGCGCGGGGCCCGGTTGCGAGTTGCGACACTGTCGGAGCTAAAGGGACTCCTGGGACCTCGAGCGCCGGGAAGCCCGTAGATCCCAGCAAAATGCGTTGAAAACTGAAGAGCGCAGTGAGGCGACAAAGGAGCGACGTATGACGGTTTTGGAGAAGTCGGTGGTAATTGGAGTTGACAGTTAAGTTGAGCGGATCGAAGGTGGTTTTACGGCCCACGGATAGGTAGACGTAGATCAAGGCTAGGCTAGCTGGAGGCTTGGAAAGCGAATGGTTCCATCCAGGACCCTTGTGAGTGGATGCGCAAACCAGCACAGCGCAGTGACTGGACGTCAGCCAACGTAATTGGTAAGAGTCAACTTTTCAGAAGCACCTCTTGCAAAGAACAAGGGGTCAATTCAAGGTTCGGTGGTGTCAAGCTAGGCGAATTTGCTGTGCTTTCTTTTTGCTTCTTCCTTCGCTGTACTTTGGTGGAGGTGGAAATGAACGATTATCGAAGGATCGGGCAGGCCGGCTGGGATCGAATTGACTGAAGTAATGTCGTATAATTGATTGTTTGAAGAGGTAAATTAAGAATGAAGCTGAGTGAGAGACAGAAGGAGGAAGTAAAGTCAGGTACAGAGAGGAAGGAGCCAGGGAAAGTCAGACGCGGGGAGCAATAAAACTAGCGTCAAGCCTAGTCTAGTCCTATTAGCGGAACCGAAGAGTTGGATTCACTATGTTTGATCTTCAATAATGAACCGCAAATAGAAGGATGTATAGGTTTAAAGATATAATGACTATAATGACAATGTAAAAGGTAGAACATGAACAGATTGAGGCAATAGGCCGGGGCTCGTCCTCAATATCAATAGTATATACCATCCGCAGCTGAGAACTTGCAGGCTGAACCTTTGATGTTTAGGGACTTGAGAATAGCGCTAAATAAACTATGCAAGGTCACAAGTCACACTGCACTGATTCTGACCCTGATAGAAGCTTGCAGCTGTTGATATCGTTACAAGGAAGCTAAGCTGGTTGGTGCGGGAGGTCGATTGCCTGCAAATATGACTTTGCTTTTTCTTCGAGGTGATAGAAGGTCTCGGCTTCGGCTTCTTCAGGAAATTTTGTCCCTATGTACCTTGTCGTCCGCTTCCGCTTGCATGCGGTTGGGTTGGCGGTTGATCCCGATGGCTTGATAGTGTTAGTGTGGCATGGTGCATACAGCGGAGAAGCTCTTCGTGCTTGGGGTCACCAGTCAGATCACATAATATGCCATCTCCTTGGCAATGAAAATTTTCACAATCCCTAGAAAGCTTGCTGTTACGGATGAAAGGAAGCTATTCGGTACCTGGGTACTATATGAACCGCATATATGATCCCTAGAGCTGCTCATATGCAGCAGGTATGCAGTTGGTATCTGTCAAGTTGTGATAGGATATCTTCAGGACCTATTTCACCCAAGCTGTAAGTAGATCTCAGGGATAAAAGGTAAACTCAAGATATCTGCAGTCAAACAACAAGACGAGACACAAGGTAACTGCATAGACAGCTGAGGACCTGCAAGAGGTGCAGATGACAAGGGAAATCTACTGCAAGGATCATCTTGAGCTTTGGCTTCCTACTTCTACCGGGGCGGGGCGGAACGAGTCAAACGAATCGCAAGCTGTCAGTCAGCATCTGTAGGTTCCTGAGACAATTCTCGGTAATGTTGAATCGTAAGATCGAGACCTTGCTTCAAAAGAAAAGGTTGTCTTGGTCCTTAACCAGCCGAGCCCACTGGGTTTCTGAAATGCACGAATGATATTGCACGCTTTGAACCTGGGGGGAAACACCACATGGAACAAGCAAGGGTAGAGTTATGGGGAACTTGAAGGGACCAACGCTCTGGTATTACTCTACTGGTTGGTGGGTTTTAGAATAACAAAGACATCTCGATATTGCTTCAAAGACACAGCGTTAAGCGCGGCTATCCTAGTTAACATCAAGTAGGCTATGGAGAAGAGCTAAATGTTCCATGTATGAGCTAGCTAAAAGGGCGTATTATCAGAGGCATTAACGTATTGGCTTACAACTGCCTACCTAGGTGTTCAACCAAGCCTCACACAATGCCGTACATCTCGCAACTCACAGACCACCAACGCCTCACTTGATTTAGAAACTGCATGTCAAAGCGACAAGGAAAAGCCTTATAGACCATATCCCGGCATTTGTGGGGTTGAGCGCTAATCGAGCATTGAGCACGGTGCCCAATCTGCAAGATCTCATGGCGTGTTGCTCTTCGTTCTGATGAGAGATCTGGGCTCAAACTCCTGGAAAGACTTTACGTGTATTGAAGCCAATGCGGTCAGATCTTATATCTTGTCTCATTTTGTTCTCTCTTTGGTACCCCAGTGAACCATGGTCACGGGGCTTGTCGGTTCCGAGTAACATCATTAGCGGTTCTGGCGACAACTTCATATGCCGTCTATCAACGGCATGAGACAAGATGACATGCACCCCAGACTGCACCAACAGACAATCTATTCGGTAATCCGAGCTCTGCTAACTCGGACCCGACAATAACTGCTCGCTTACAGCTGTTGTCAATGGCCTGCATAACTTCTTCAGCTGCACAACCACACCATCCTCTTCCAAGCTGTCTCAGACTTGCATATTCGAACACCAACGCTTCTCTTACCAATTCTTTCCAAAGAGGCAGAAACCCGGTCCGCAGCCAATGAAGTAAGCCTGGTCACCCTCTCGAAGGAGCTAACCTGCCGGGGCTGAGGAAAAAAATAAATCTGCGTGTTGAGATTGCATCTTGCATGCTGTGCATACACCAAACACACTTAGTCGGAGCTTTCCCTCAGCCGACCAAATCCGATATGGAAATCTTCTTATTGCATCATCCTTGGCGTCTCTGCTGCTTCTGCTACAATACGCGGACATCAATCTGCCGCTCCTGACAAATGCATGTGTTCCTCTTATTGCTTGCTACTGCAAGCCACTGCAGGCATCGCAAGCCATCTATCCCTTGTTCAACTGCACATTGCAATAACACACCAGAGCAGAGCGCATCTGGACCTCTAGCTCAACGGCAGGCTTACTCCAGTAGCTTCAAACACACTCAATCGTGTCGCAGTATGATGGGCTCGATGATCAACAAGATATCTCCCTGTAACGCTGCAGTAGATCGAAGAGTGAGAGGACTGCCGAGCAGAACGCCATGCATCGGTAACGATCGGTTCTTGGAGCGATACCCAACCTGCCTTTTCGTGCAGCTCTTTGTAATACTCGCAGTAGTAAGTCAGTCAATCAATGTCTATCGCCTATACGGCACCAGAGCAGTCCATTTGTTCCCAATTAGTCAAATTTCACATATACTCAAAGACTCAGCTGGAAGTAATGGTAATTTTATAATTCATAATACCTATCCAAAAGTACGCCGTGTGTAGATCCAGTCCATCTCATTTGACGCCTGTTTCACTGTATTATCCAGTTCAACAATTTTGGTATCCCACTCCTTTTGGTTCCTTTGAAGCGTTCCTCATCAGGCCGCTCGTATATATAAAACAGTAAATGACAATGCAACGCTAGTAGTGAATATGATGCTTAAATCTCCGTTCCTTTTTGACAACCAAATTCATAGCCTGTTTACATAGCACCAATGACCTTGTCAAAGGCACCAACGAGCAGAGGGATGTGCTCCTCGTTGAAGATGAGCATGGGTCGGAGGCGGACAGTGTTCTTGCCGCAGGTACCGATGTTGACTCCGATGTGGCGCATGGAGCGGACGAGACCAGCAGGGTCCTTGGTGTCGAAGGCAATGAAGGTACCCTGATCCTTTCCTCGGAGGTTCTGAATGTGCTCAGGGTACTTGGCAGCGAGGCGCTCAATCTCAGCGTACAGCTGGGTGCCGATGCGGGCGGTCTGCTCAACCAGCTTCTTGTCGAGAATCTCCTGGATGACAGCCTTGCACATGATGACACGGGCTGGGTCACCAATCCAGGTGTTGAACTGACGGTAGGCCTTATCGGGAATAAGCATCTCGTTTCCGAAGAAGTAGCCAGCAGTCTGAGCCTTCTTGGAGAAGGTGACCATATCGGGAGGAGAGCTCAGGTTCCAGTGGTCATGTCCCCAGAAGGAACCGGTGGCACCGAAACCGGTCTGGACCTCATCAGCAATGAGGACACATCCGTGCTTCTTGGTGATGTCACGGAGACCCTGGAAGAAAGAAGGGGAAGCGTGGTTGTCACCACCCTCGGATTGGATAGGCTCAACGATGAGACCGGCAACGGGGCAGTGCCATGTGGTCATGATGCGCTCGACCTCCTCGAGGCATCGCTTCTCCTCAGCAGCGTTCTCCTCGGCGTGGTCCTGAAGAGGGTACTTGAGAGCAGGGAAAGGAGCCTGGGGCCAGTTGAAGCTAGGGATATCGAGCTTGTGAACGGCCTTTGAGCGGGTGGTGGAGAGAGAGCCGAAACCTCGGCCGTGGAAAGAGTTCTTGAAGCTCATGATGGCAAGCTCGGGGGAGCCAGGCTTGGAGTTCTCCATGCAAGAGTTGATCTCCTCCTCGTTCCACTCAGCATCACCACGCTTGCGGCGGCTGTAGAGCATGAAGGCGGCCTTGTAGGCCAGCTCGTTGGCCTCGGAACCGGACTGAGCAGTGAAGATGTAGCTGAGACCCTTAGGGGCAACCTTCATGAGGCCGTTGCGGAGGATGTCGACCCACTGGTCGGAGGGGAAGTTGCCAATGGCGGGTCGGTTGACCAGAGCGGAGATCATCTCGGGGGACTTGGCGGCCTCGATGAGGGTGTTGTTGTTGTAGCCAACAGGGATGGAGGCGATCTGAGCGTAGACATCGAGGTACTTGTTGCCGTCAACGTCGACGATGCTGCAATGTATTAGTGCCTTGCTTTGTAGATGTCCGCTTTCTTAGTACTTACTAGTTGTCGTGAGACTTGTCATAGTCAACAACGAAGTGGACAGCACGGGCGTCGAAGATGGTATCAAGACGCTTGGAGCTGGCCTTGGAGACAGGGCCAGGGATCTCCGTGCGAACGGCGTTCTCAACAAAGGAAGGCATTGTGAAGGTAGTAATTTAATGAAGGGTGTTTTCCTCTGGGTATCTTAAAGTGGGTATGTGAGGAAAGAAAGTCAAGATGTCCTGAGGAGATTCGAGATCGATTGAAGAAAGCTGGGGGAGGGAGCTATTATAGGTAACAAGCAGCTCCAGCTTTCGGAGCGTGGTGGCACTAAAACCGTAGCCATTGTTTAGAAAATGTTGATGGATGGCCTCGATATGCTTGTGCCTCCCTGCTGATTGCCAATTGTTTGCGGCTCATGGAGACATCGTGGGGCCGGAGTACAGAGACCGACCGGCTCAGAGCCGGAGCGACGTCTCACGGGACCTGTGTAAGGCTCGGACGCCACCTTGAATGGAGTACTTCCAAAACCTAGTAATTAGTGCAAAATTGGCGAGTACCGTTTTGATGGCTGGAGTATTGCATGGAAAATCACCGCTCAAGCAGCTATGCGTTGATATGGATGGATGTTGAGATGTAAAGTTATCCTGCTTCACTGATGATTTAGATGGCTTTGAAGTTGCTCCTGCCAATGCCTTTATGGTTCAGATGGAAGGAAGGTACGCTGTAACTTAGGTATGCCTTCCTTCACCTTTACCCCATCATTTTTCAGAAATTCCCCAGAGCTTAAGATTCTCGGTGACCTCTCTAGAAAAGAGACGATGGGATGTCGGCACTTGCTCCGTTCACCCTCGTGAGTGTTTGTTCTGTCTGTGCGTTAGCGGTTGAAGCGCCAGAAGCTTCCCATTTCTCAATGGTGTCCAAGTCTCTCTGTATTCGTGGGGTTTAGCTTGTCGGCTCCCATCCTTCCCCGCCGGTTCTGACTGTCGGTTCCGAGACATCCACCAAAACTACCCCCCACCTCCACCTTCTCCGCTGTACCACTTCCCCTCATAAACACCCTCAACTCTATCATACACGCCCCTACCGGGCCGGCTCCCAAAATGTCCACGGGACCCGGATCATGGAGATCAAGGTCCAATAGAGACGCGACAATGTAACGCAGCGTCACTGTTGCACGTAATGCAGCAGAGCTACGGCAGTTACCAAGCTCGGTCAAATTCTTATCATGTTGTCACCATTGTGCAAGATCGTTACCGGAAGCAACGCGGGGATCCAAAAGAATTGTAAGCAAAGATATTAGACTAAGCTCCTCATTGACAACCCATCGGTACCATATGAAAGACTTGCCGTCTCCTCCATCATAGCTTTCTTCTACATTTGAAATCTCAACTTGTCTTATACCTACAGACTTTCTCTCACTAGTAAAGCGATAACAGACTGACAAGCATCATGACCTCTCCAAAGGTGTGTGACATTCTCACTTTATGCAGCTCATCTGCATCCCAACAAATTCGAGACCAGCATTGCTGACATATATTTTTTCTTAATCATATAGCTTAACGACCCTTCACTTATCAAGAACGCATGCTACGTCAATGGTCAATGGGTAGCTGCAAAGTCTGGCAAGGACTTTTCTGTCGAGAGTAGGCGCTCCAACCAACCCCGGACGTTATCTTCATGGCTGCAGATATCCTGACGTTGTTTTTTTTGTAGACCCTTCAACCCTTGAACAGCTTGGAACCTGTCCCGAGTTCGACGCAAACGACACCGAAGCCGCCATCGCCGCCGCTGATGCCGCATACAAGACATACCGTAAGACACCGGCACGCCAACGGGCCCGGTACCTCCGCCGCTGGTATGACCTCATGATGGAAAATGCGGAAGACATCGCTCGGCTCATTACTCTCGAGAACGGAAAGGTCTTGTCAGATGCCAAAACAGAGGCCGTCTACGCTGCCAATTTCTTCGAATGGTTTTCTGAAGAGGCCCCTCGAATCTATGGCGAGACTATCGAGGCCTCGAACCCATCATGCCGTCTATCTACTATGAAGCAGCCCGTCGGCGTCTGTGGTCTCATTGCGCCTTGGAACTTCCCCGCTGCCATGATTACTCGCAAAGCTGGACCTGCGCTTGCCGCCGGTTGCACTGTTGTTATCAAAGCTCCTGCCGAGGCTCCTCTGACAGCTCTTGTACTCGCTGAGCTGGCGCATCGTGCTGGCATTCCTGCCGGAGTTGTTAATGTTATCACCGCGTTGGATAACACTGCTGAAGTTGGCAAAGTCCTGACGACCCATCCCAAGGTCAAGAAGGTTTCTTTCACTGGATCAACAGGCGTTGGTCGACTTCTTATGAACCAATCTTCGTCAACCATCAAGAAGCTGTCTTTTGAGCTTGGTGGAAATGCTCCTTTCATCGTTTTTGAGGACGCGGATTTGGAAAAGGCTGTCAAGGGAATTATCGCTTGCAAGTTCCGAAATTCGGGCCAGACATGTGTTTGCGCCAACCGCATTTTTGTGCATCGCAGTGTTTACGACAAGTTTGTCCAGATGGTCCTCGACGTGGTCAAGACCTTTGTCGTTGGCGATGGTCTCGGTGAGAAGACAACCCACGGCCCTCTTATTCACGGTCGCGCAGTAGCCAAGACTGCTGAACATGTTGAAGATGCTATTTCCAAGGGAGCCAAGCTTATTCATGGTGGAGAACGTCTGCCGGATCTTGGTCCCAACTTCTTTGGCCTCACGATGTTGACCGATATGAAGCCTGGCATGAAGATCTGCAGCGAGGAGACCTTTGGCCCAGTGGCAGCTTTCTTTGCATTTGATACCGAAGAGGAGGTTATTGAGCTGGCCAACGACAGTGAAGTTGGTCTCGGAGGCTACTTCTACAGTGAGAATGTCAACCGGTGTTACAGAGTAGCCGAGGCTTTGGAAGTTGGCATGGTTGGCGTCAACTGCGGTAAGTTTTTCCATTCAATAGGTGACAACAATTTTCTAATATGATATTCTAGGTGTGCTTAGTGATCCTGCTGCACCTTTCGGCGGCATCAAGCAGAGTGGATTCGGAAGAGAAGGAAGCAAGTACGGCATTGATGAGTTTACAGTCACCAAGATGGTCATGACGAACATCGATCCTTAATTGTTCTGCTTTTAAGAAAGAAAATTTGGTTGGCATAAGACGGAGATGAAAATACCCAGGTGAGAGTTATATACGGGGCAATGAACCCCTAGGAAACAATACACAAATTTGTTAATGCCGTGATGGCCTCCTACGCATGTGAGAATCAACTGTGCACGGGCTCAGAAACCTGTACCAGGCTGTTTGGTCTACTAGACTCCTTGAGCGGGTTCGTCTTAACCGGATCTAGGATGGATGGGTGTGGTGTCAGGGCATTGCAGGCAAGGGGTCAAGCTGGATGGCCATAGTAACACAACACCAAGGACTACAGGGGCTTAGAGCGCACATTCTGATGATAGAGCTTCATGTATACTTGGACAGGATGATCAAAAACAGGGGGGATGAGACGAACATAGGGTCGAAATTGAGTCGGTACACAGATCACTAAGACGCAGTGTAAGTGGAAAGAGGTTATGATATGGCACTTTTATCTGGCCCTTCCTGATCGTGTGAAAAAGCATACCACAAACAGCACGGCTTTTTGATGATTTCTTGTTGCCAGGTTGCAAATGTCTCAATGACCATCCTGAGGCGATGAAGCTATCGCCACAGCTAAACCCACGCTTCTGCCCCCGGTCCGTGGTGTTCTGGGTGGCGTCCCGCTCCGCTGCAGGGCAATCTATGATCGAGCGTTCGCATTCGGCAATTAAACGGGCAAAGATCTTGAATGGCCGGTCCGGTCCGGCCAAAAAGAAGCAGATAGATAATACAGAGAGGGTGTACATTGGAATAGAACGTCACAATGTGGGGAAGGAAGGGAAGGGACGTTGACCGGGAACAAATGCCGGCCCCACAGAGATCTGGAAGCTTAGGTCAAGGTCATGATAGCTAGAAGCATCTGCGATAATATCAAAGAAACTAGAATGATGAATATTGATTGAGATAAGGTCTTTGGGTTGTCATTGGCTCTACCTATCAAAGATGGTGTTCTTTGGAACATCTGGAGCTTGATCTAGACAATTCTATTTGCACCACGATACTGATTACAAGTACTTCGACTAGGTACTCAAGATCAATGGATCAAAGTACGTTCTACCAAGACATTGCTCAATGAAGTACATATGTAGTAGTCAATGGAAAACAATGTCCGGCAACATATCGCATAGCCCAAGATGGGTAACGGCATTGACGTATATGTCATCTTTCCAAATCCAAGAATGACAATAAGAATGGCCCATGAACTGTAGTGTATCAATCCAAAGAGGGTCAATTCAACGGCGGCCAAAAAGTCTTGTCATCGGAACCGATAAAACCGGCTCCTTGGTCGGGAGCCGAAACGTGCAAAATATTTGCCCAGAATCGCTTAGACCGATCTCGGGGTACGTACCACTCCTCCATGCCGATGACAGCTCCGGTTCCAAGGTGAAGCTGCCCGTTGATGCCCGGCATGAAGCTCTGTTTTTAGTAATTTGTTCGGTCATGAGCTGGTATAAAGTAATAGAATCTGGAAGTGCTAGAATATTCCGTTAGGCATGACGATGTTGCCGGTGGACGGATACCCATGACAAGTCCGGAGGCTATCAGCTCCGTGACGGGAGGACCGGGGTTTCAGCCTCAAATACAGATTCGACGGTGGCCGGAAGACTTCAGGTAAGACTTTGTTGTTAGTGCTTTGTAGACCTGATAGGCTAGGTGACTTGAAATCTTGAATATGGTCAAGGAAGGATATCTCAGTCTGTGAGAGACTCAACACTGGCGTCGCAGAGTAGAGAACTAATTAATAATAGTCACATTAGGAGTTCAATATCGACTTCATAAACTGTCTTGATGGAATTTTTATGGCTTGATACCGTCTTCTATGGGTTGTAAATAATAGCAAGCCTTATCCCATGGTCCTAGGTATTCCATCTATTTGGACTCGCCAGCCAGAATGTTTTCCACCCTCTTAACCTTATCCTCAGCAGTCTGCTTCTTATCCGTTCTTGAACACTTCGTTAACATCATACAACAAGAATGAGGTCATTGAACTTACCGGCTACCAACTCTCATAGAAGACTGAATCCTCACGACACCGCGACGGTGCACAACGGCATGAGCCTTTCCTACGGCTGCCATCACCTCATCCCAGGAGCCCTCTATAGATTAAGTGTCAGTCATCTTTCCTGTTCGCCGTGACAAGGTGAGGGCATATAGTTGAGAAGATATGGTAAAATGACGCACCGACTGTGGTACCAGCAGAGTGAAGAGTATACTTCAGTCCACTCGCCTTGAGAACCTTTTGAACTTCTGCGATATCCTCTGCAACAGAGACGCTTCCTGTTCCGAGCTGTTCAATGTTAATATCAGTCCATCTGAGCATACAGACCTATATGGGCATGAGCGGGGAGTCGTTACTCACAGGAAGAAGACAGAAGTCGACGTAGCACGACTCTGGCGTGGCAATGCTTTCGTAGTCCATGATGAACTGTTTAGAGAGGGTTTGCTGAAGGTTGTGAGGTGATGTTGAGGTTGAAGGTGGAATGGGATGATACTATTAAAGGCTATGGGTCTGAGAGTTGGAGGAGCTAAATCTCGCTGCTTATTGGCTGAGAACATCACGAAAATCAATTCATGAGCAACTTCATGATGCATAAATTACTGATGATCACTGATTAATGTGTACCTATTAAATATGATGCAAAGAGTACTTCGCTAAAACATTTATCACGATTGGGGTTTAAAACTTGCTTTACAAGCGGCTTTATGCCTTTTTATTCAGAGTCTATAGAGATGAGTATGTATCATACCATATGTCTATGGGCCATTCTTTTCCAACTCTATCATGTGTAGCCCTCAGATCCGTCTATCAAACAGATTCTATGCTTATCTCGAAAAGCAATTCATCCAAATGCAAGCTTGCTGATCCCAGAAACGCCTCGCTATATGCCCAAAATGACCGCAGCCCGATTAAACGGCAGGGTCGTGTCGAACCTGTGTAAGGAATGGTGGTATTTGTCGAAGAATGAATACAAAAGGGAATGTGTTTTTTAATGTTCGGTGACATTCTGATAAGGTGATGTCGTTTACACCAAGAGCACGGCGGCAGCGACAAAGGCTGTCAGTGCTACCATGCCAACTTGTCTATCGTTGGTGGTGCCCAAGGACTCATCTGTCGAGACTTGTTCGCGGCCACTGGCATCAGAGACACCGTTCATCTTGTCAGTCGCAGCAAGGACCTGACCCTTCTCGAAGAAATCGACCAGGACAAAGTTGGGGGCGGCACCCCATTCCTGCTGACACTCCTGGAGGTGCTTGCCCAACTCGCCATCCTTGCTGGTACCTTCGCTGTTCACAGTGTCGATGTTCTCAGTATCAGGAACAAAAAGTTCGCTGTTGGTGGCGAGGTTCTGGTACTTGAAGTGGTTGACCAGGCTCATCATGCCGTTGGACAGGGCGGTAGCGCCATCCTTGACCTTGGAGGGGCGGTTGACGGTGCAGTTAAAGCCATTTAGCTCAGGGACCTCGAAAGCTGTCTCGAAAACGTGGTCAAACTCGGGTAGCAAGTAGGGGTATTCAGTCGAAGCATCGATGTTGGTGACAAAGGTAACTAGGCGCGTCTTGTCGTCGATCATGGCCTTGAGAGTTGGCCACTCCGTGGTTGCATTCTGACCAGACGGCGCATAAGCCAACTCGGCAATCCCAGAACCGTTGATAGCCTTTCCAAAGTCTGCAGCAGAGGCCTTGGCAGAGTTGACAAGCAACAGAGTAACGACCTCATTAGTGTTGGCCTCCATCCAAGCGTTGATCTTGCTCAACCAACTTTCAAGCGTTCCAGCGTCGAGAATATCGCACGAGGTGTGACATAGGTGAAGAGCATTGTTTTCCTCATGAATCTGGGCCTGGAGAAGGCGAATACCAGCGTCGAGGGCATCTGTGGCGTTGTAGTTCTGGTTTCCTGCTGCTGAAAGACCGTCGTTGCCGTCTCTTAGGAAGGAGCTTCCGTGGGCTCCCATGTGTGTGATGTTGTTGTAGTTGCGGTCGCAAAGATCGGCAAAGTTGTTGCATGCTGTTGAAGAACCTGATCCTGATCCTGAATCTGAGTTGGATTGTGGAAGAGCATAGACAGCTGAAGTGGCAGCGAGGACTCCAGCCACCACGGAGCGAAGTGAAGAGTGAAGCATTTTGATATGTGTTTATTTCCTTTTGGTTAATAGAAATAGAAATCTATGTGAAATAGGAAATGAAATGAAATGAAAATGAGGAAAGAAACAATATGGAGAAGGAACAAGGAGATTGAATAAAGTACAAAACAAAAAGAGAAAGAGCACCTCATTGAATTGAAAGGTACGTAAGTCTAAAGGGGACCCCCTGCACTTTTAGAAGCTGACGTCGCCCCCCGGTCCAACCTTTTTGGTGGTTGGGGCCTTGAAATGATCGTCAAACGAAGCGAAAAGCCAAGTCGAAAAGTCCAAGAGAAAGGCTCCAGGGGTCTTGGGCTTGCTGCGCCCCTTGAAACGTCAGCAGTGGAGATTTCCCATTGGTTACCAGCGCTTCAAAACATCAACGAGACAGCCCAGAACTGAGGCTAGCAGTAGCCTCAGGTAGTGGAGGCTAAGAAAAGATTATTTTAGCTGAGCTATAGTCGAGTCGGGTGCTACCATATCGTAAACACAGCGTTTGAGGTACAGTTTGAGATTGTTCAGTTTAAAGCAAAGCATTTTGTTCATCTTTCAATGTCAATCAATTCATGCTTTGATTTTTAATACTACTACGACACGCGTCATGCCTTTAGTAAGAAGTTGGCTGGCCAGCGAGAGTTTACAAGATCGACAGTGACCCAACCATCTATTTTCCACTCTTTTTGCTACAGCAAGAATGGGCATTGTCGATGGCAAAATACGGAGTACGTTGATACGTATAGCGTCTAGATGAGATATTACGGTGACTCTCAACTGCCAAGCAAATAGTAGACGAAATGCGGGAGCCGAGACCGCGTCTCGTCTCGGGAACAAGACATGCCATGCCATGCCATGCCACATCCCGGGGGTCATCAACAAAAAACGCCTTGCCATTAAATAACAAGATTGAGTTGAATCTCGTTTGTTTACTTACATCCGTGTTAATCTCAAACCCTAGAAATTCAATTTACTCCTTTAAAGGATTTTATTCATGAATAATGTGAATTTTATCCAACCTTTTCTTCTTTCAATTCTTTGACGATCTCTGCATATTGGATGCTGATCTTTCCATGCATATGACATGTGCTGCTGCTGGTGGCGGCGGGAGGCTGAGCATAAAACGTTGGTGGTATCCACTTCTATTTTTATCAATCTTTAATGCCCGTTTCCCGCGCTGTAGCCTGTCACAAGGCGGCTCAAAATCGTGAATGAATGAATGACCACATCAAGAACAGTTCGCATCGTGTCAACCCACTCAACACGATGTTTCTGCATATAGATTTGCCACGAGGCCTGCTCTCTTTTCTTGGCCTCGGCCAAGCAGAAATCTAGAACAATCATAGACTTTTAATCTGCAAAGCCAAGGTTTAAGCGTAAAGTCATTAATACTTGCAGGGCAACTTCGATAGTCGGGTGAATAGTTATGTATGATCTCTAGACGAGTCCAAACCATAGGTTGGGGTATAATAGCATACTTTGTTTTTATAAAATAATGTCCTAGCGTGGCGAGGCTTCATCCGATCTTCTCCGTGCCGGTGTCACTTCTTTAAATCCTATGTATCTCTCTCGCTGCCAAGCCGCAAGGGTTCTTCCCCATTTCACTCAATACGATCTGGTGCTATCCATGCTCATGTCCGTACTCTGGTCCTACTCAGGGTCTCCGTACTCTTCCTTCTTCTCCGATGCAGCCGCAGCCTCGATGTCCTTCAGCTGCTTCTTGCCCTCGTCCGTAGTCGCATCAATAATTTGCTCTTCCAAACTAAGGATGTTGGCCTATCACCCCGCCGTTAGCAAAATGTCGCAACTCTGTTTTAGGTTCTGGTGACTTACCTCGCCAAAGAGACCCACGAGTTCCTCAGCCTCGTCGATCGGCATCTCGCCCAGCACCTTGTTCACCTCGTCTAGATTACCCGTCTCCAGAGCTTTGCGCATCTCGGGCGCAAAATGTTCAAAGATCTCGCGTGCTTCCTGCTCCTCAGGGTCCTCGCTATCGGCCTTGGGAACCTTGATATTGATGACCGTGCCGGGCTCCACAGCGTGCAACTGGATTTGCTCGACACCTTCTGTTTGGCCTTCCTTGGCTCGCTCGGCTAGGATCTCTTTGGAACGGGTCTTGATCTTCATGTAAGTCTCTTGGACATCCTTGTAGAACACCTCCTGCGCTTGGTGTCCCTTGGTCATGATACGCTTGAAGAAGAGTCCGACACCATCCTTTCCGAGAGCTCGGCAGTACTGCAGAAGTAGGCCTTGGTGCACGTATTGTCGCGAAAGATCATCCTTGCCCTCCAGAGCAGCATCAAAGGCCTGGACGAGAAGGCCGTCTGTCTCCTTCTCAACCAACAGTTGGGGGTTCTGTAGCAGGAACTGAAGACTGGTCTGGTAATCATTTGCCTTGATAGTACCAAACTTCTTTCCGGCCGGTGAGGATTCGATATCGCTATCGTCGTCGACCTTGACTTCTTGCTTCTCGGCTCCCGAGCTCGATGGCGATCCTCCCGCAGCGCCAGGGTTCAAAAGTTCCACCTGCGTAGTCTCCTTCTTCTTATCTTCAGGTGTTGACTTGGCGACATGCGAGCTATCGAAACCGGTATGGATTCCTTCGCTGGTAATCTTTCGTCCCTCCTCCTTCTCAAGCTCTGCAAGCTTAATTTCCAGCTCTTTCTGCAGACCGGTAACCTTGTCCTCATGTTCCTGAATCTCAGCAATCATAGCCTCGTATCTGTTCTCCGGCTTCTTCTCGTCCAAAGCCTTGTTAACTTGATCCAGGAGAGTAGCCATCATCTTGGTGTATGATGGCTGCTCCTTCTCGTGGGTGTACACTCCCTCAGGTGGTACAGGGGGCTTGTCATCCTTGGGGTTGCCAGCTGACTCCATGACAGCTTGGAATGCAACCTCTGCCGGGTTTCGGGTGGCAGCCTCAGAGGCATGAGCTCGAAGTGACGCCAAGAGGCCTGAAATGCGCTTGATCAAGCCATCGTTGACTACACGCTCATACTTATAAGTTTCGATCTGGAGTCTTCGTTGTTGACGCTCCTGATGAATCTGGTTCTGTTTCGCGCGGATGAATGATCGCTTATCAACGTTGGGGTGCACCTCGATATCGGAATCGTCACTGAGCTCCAGCGCGTCCTAGCATAGTAGAGTTAGCGACTGCTTGTTGCCTGTTGACCTTGCCTGCTTACCCATTTACTATAATCAACAGGCATTTTGTTTGATTTATGTCTATCTCGCAAATATTTCAAAATGCGAAAGGATATGTAGGAGAAACGAAGTCTAGGATTCTAGGAGTGGTTCGAATGGAAGTTTCTGGACTGCTTGAGAGCTAAACCATGATGGCGGGGTGGTTGTGATCACCCCACTACAAGATCGTGGCTAGTGTGTGGCACCACAGCCACAGGTTATCTCATCAATAGACTACCAACTATCACGACTCACAGGAATGATGCTATTAAAGGCGGGGAAATGATAAAAGAGACAGTAGTCTTGCATAGCGAGTTGCCTATGCTTTCCGCGATAATAAATACAGTTCAATGATATATCCTGACGCCATGGTATCATCCCTTTGCCAGCTCCCTAAATAGAGGAGCTCGCAGCAACTTTACAAGTGCCCATGCCTTCAGATCCGATCCTACCAACCCATGAATTTACAATGCTTGTATGCCTCACTTCTTGATACCGCGAGCGCTAACCTCGCCTTTCTCTCCGATATTAAGTTTCACCCGACACTCGGGGCAATACCATTTGGTTGTACGTGCGGGCACCTCCGTAAGGTCAACGCACTCGAGATGGAACCATTCTTGCTTACACTGTCTATTCGTCAGTTTCTCGTCCACTTGTTTTTGACGGAGCAAAGAGCCACATACCTCAGAGTTTTCGCAGGCAATCATCGTGCCAAAGCTGACTCTATTGCAGAGACAGTACCTGGCCTCGTCAGGATCGATTGGGTTTCCATCATCATCCACATCCTCCAGTTCAACCTCTGCAGACCCTCTGTCCTTCTTTGGGCGAGCCTTCTTCTTTGGTGGCGCCTTTCTCTTGCCAACAGCGCTGTTGCCGCCGCTTTTGGTGGTGCTAACAATTCCAGGAGCTGGCCGCTTAGTTCGCTTTGGTGGTCGAGGCTCAGGGGCAGGGGTGTTGCGAGCGGTGCTGGCTCGTCTAGGGCGATCTGCAGCTAACGAGAGCTGCGGCTCTTGACTCGCAGCTTTACCTCGAGAACTTGGTCGACGTATGGCAAGACCCTCGGGGCCGGGGGTAATCCGAGGAGTGGGTGCGCGGGAAGAGGTCTGTTTGATGGCTGGTTCAGGAGCTTGAGGTGGTGGAGGGGGAGGAGGGGACTGTGGAGGAGCAAGAGCAATTTGCACGGTTGCGGTTTGGAGCAACGGTGATGTCTTGGGTTCAGATTTGAGGGTTTCTTCTTCAGACACCTCGGGAATCGGCTGGATCACTTGAGGGGGTGGTTCTGTCTGCTGTTGCTGTGCCTGCTGCGTCCTCTTCGCTGCATCACCTCGGGTTTCTCTTTTAGTGTTCTCCCGTACTGGAGGCAGTACTGGGGTTACCGATTTCCGTCGTTCAGAGAACGGTAAAGGAACCGGAGTCTCATGAGGAGGGGGTTTAGTAGGTCCTGTATTGGATGCGGCAGCAGGGTTGGGCGTTGGAGACTTTGCTGAAGCCCTGGTAGCCATGGCAGGAATAGGGATAGGAACAGGTGTTTCGGCATGCGAGACTACAGGATGATCTCCAGGTGCTGCTGCCGACGCAGGTGCTGGATTCTCAGGACTTGGGCCCTTACTTAATGTGAGTTGCGGAGGCGGAGGGACCGGCGTTTCGGTTTTGGTTCGTTTGACTTGAGGTCGGCTCTCGTTCTTTTCAGCACTCCCGTTGACATTCGTGGGTTCTTCGGGCTCTGGTTCTCTTTTGCGCTTGGTTGATCGCGATGCTGCTCGGGTTTTGTTGGGCTTGGGGGTTTCTTTAACAGGCGTCTCTGATGTGGGGGTCTTTGGCGTGCCATTACTCCCGTTATTGGTGTTACCGTTGCTGTTGTTGCTTGCATTTGCATTACTTGTGTTTGCATTGCTTGTGTTTCCATTGTTTGCGTTTGAATTGCCATTGCCATTGCTGTTGCCGTTTCCATTCCCATTCCCATTTCCATTTCCGAGAAATAATTTGGCAGCCTCGTTCATTTTCCTAGCTGATTCCTCTGCTTCTTCTGCGGCCATTTTGGCAAGAGCTTCTCGTTTCAATTTCTTCGCCTCGTTGAGTTTCATGCCACGATTACTAGTGGCAACTTCTTCAGCTGATAACGTGTCAGGACTCAAAGCGCCAGCTGGCAGCTGCTTCTCGCCAGATTTGGTGTCCACGATCGCTTGTGGAACTACAGGCTCAAAACGCTCCCCTTTCTCTTTCGCGTCTTTCTTGGCCTCGTGATATGCGTCGGGGCCACGACCGAGAGCTTTTAGTTCGCGGGCAATCATGGTCTCGCTTGGAGTCCATGTCGCATTTTTCTTCATGCGTTTTCGCAACTTGGCGAGCTCGTAGTGAGTAAGTTGCAACCATGGGGCATCGGGACTACCGACAACAGCATCGTCAGGAGGGGGCTGGAGTAGAGCAGCATTGTTGGCAGCAGCTGCTTCACTCAGTGCGGGTGTCGCATAGGTGACTGGACGAGCCAGACGGCTAGGCGTCTTTGGTGGTTTGTTCGATACCAGCTTGATCCGTGGTGCTGGTCCAGGCGTTCTTCGATTTGGCGCTGGCGTATCGGAGTCATCGTCGGAGCTTACATCACTTTCGTCTGTGAACGTATCCTGATCAACGTCGTAGGGCGCCTGTACCTCGCCAGGCACGATAATTCTAGGACCTTGCGGTCTCCGAGGTTTCTGGCCACCGTCTCCCCCGGCCTTAAGTGCTTTGCTCCTGGCAGCCTGCGGTGATCTTGTTTGGACTGGACTCTTCGGTTCCTCTGTCGGATAGTTCTCTCTCATCTTCTTCAACTTCGAAAGCAAGACCTTAGCCTTGTTATAATGTCTATTAATATTATCGGACATTCTGATAGCTTCAGCGTGCGCAAAGGTACGAGAATTGACGGCTTGGTCGAGCTGCTCAGAAATATCCGCCCGGAGCTGTAGTGGCGCCGGACGCTCCTCTGCGCTGATTGTTGGTAGTCGACCCCATATTGTAGTCAAGTCGTTGACCTTGAGTGAAGCGTTCGCGTATCTCTCGTCGAGTTTGCCGATAAGAATCAGGGATCGCACGACGTCGGAGGGTAGATAATCGGTAAAATCGAGGAAGTCGGTGACAGTTGTTTGGGCATCTGGATCTACACGCGATTCCATGGACGCGAGGCTGTCGATGCGCTCTAGTGTGGGAGCTCTGAATGATAGGTGGTTCTTGGGCGAGATGGCCTCCATGGTGGTGTCGCCATCGGGATCTGCTACTGGGGCCATCGCGACGCCTGAGCTTCTAGCTCCTCGGGCGCGTATGAACAAGCCGGTCGTGTATCAAGCAAGACTCTTGAATTTACTATGCATAATTTGGTGATGCCATCTGATGATATGTGGTTGATCGCGTTTGCTGTATCTGTATCTGGTCGGGCGCGATAGGTACGTCAATCAAGTCAAGTCGCGAAAGGTGGAAAGTGCGCTAGTAGGTCTGTCCCCGGTCAAGTGCGCCCCGCCATAACGCGACCGGGTCTAGTGGCTGGGGTGCCTGTGGCTGTGAACGATCATGTGATGCTTGGATGTCAAGGATATCAACGACCTGCATATCAAATCGATGTAGGACTGCCTGGTCAGGCTGCAACTTCAACTTTAGAGACAAATATTTGAAACGATTTCGATTTTCTGCAAGTCATTTCACCTGTTCTTAGGTAGTTTAGTTCAAAAAGGTTACTGCAAGTTACTCTCCGCATCGAGCCGGGGTCAAGGCATATTCGTGACCCACAGGATGGATGCCTTGCATTAAGAGTCATCATGATAGGACTGACTACTCATGATGAAACGGTTTTGTCCTAGTAACATGGCGCAACATTTGGTATTTGAGAATCAAGTACGCCTTGGGCCTGAAAATCCACTAAAGAATAAGATTCATTAGGATCCTTCAACCAATGGCTCAAATATTGCTCGGGATATCCGGTTGGAGGCCAAAGTAAGACAAGATTAACCAATAAAGATATTTCGAGAAATCTGTTAGCCGTCAATACTAACTTACAGTCTGAGAACAACTCATCCTCAAACATCCCTTCTTATCAGTGGCTCTACTGTAGATACGTTTCAAATATCGTATACTGACATGGTTTAATCAATTAGGTCGGCCATCACTTTAGGGTAGTCTTGACGATCTGGTCCTTTTCAACTGTGTCTTTCAATTTCAACCTCTTTCATGTATCTGCCTAATCCCAAGACAAGCGTCCTCCCACTCTAATAATCTAGTAAAACTGTCCAAAGCAACCCAAATACAACGCTAAAGTGATATCACAAGTCTAACTCATATCCTTCCATCATCAACCATGAACCAATGTTCTGACCCAATTACATGCCTGTCATAACCTCATGACCATCGAAGATCGTGGTTCCCCCAAGAAGAAACTCCCCTCAGGTGATTTGACTAGTATTCCCAATCAGGCTCAGCCTCTCTCATCATGACTCTTCCAGCGACTTGCTCGGTTTGCTCGACATAGTAGCTTGATTCGCTTCCTATCAACGTCACATTTCCATATGCGACAAGACTTCTGCATCTCCTGCTCCTTGTTAGTTTCATACTCAAACCAATGAAGGTCAGTATACATACAGGTGGCCGTTGATAGTGATGTTTCCATAAATCTCCAAGTCTGTTCCCTCCAGTGTTCCCACGACCTTGAGCTTTCCACGGCCCTTGATCTTCTCATTGGCAACTGTATAACCATTCACTGAGATGGTTCCATAAGCTTGGACTTTGCCGCTGTTGACATGTCAATCATTGTTATAACTATAGCATGATAACATATACTTACTCGCATCTGATGCTTCCGTTAAGGCCAATGGATCCGTAGGCGTCAAGCTTCTCGCGAATGATCACATCGCCGTTCAAGTTGATGCTGCTGCCAGACTTGACGGATCCAGCAACTTCAACTGGGCCATTGAGAGTCACCTCATGGTCACTCTTGACGCTCTTTGACCTCTTGTAGGCCGGCTGGGTGGAGTAGGCGGTGTTGTAGTAGGCGGACATATTGAAGTTGTTGTTTGGTGTATTGAAGTGTTGTAAAAGATCGAGTTTGTTCTTTGAAGTAACGATGGGTATTCTGTATATCTCAAGTTGTTTTGATAAAGACAGTAGTGAAGATGGAATTATAGAATGCATTCCTGAGGAAGAAGTCTGTTCTCTTATACCTGCGATTTTCAACCCATTTGCGCAGAAGGTTGAAACTGAGAGTAGGCATACTGGAGCCTCAAGACTCACTCACCCCATACTAAGCTAGCCCCATCCATAAGGCATATCCTGCAGGACAATATGATTCCTTGATACTAAAGTAGGCACGGGACCTATCGGTATCCATTGTCGGGCACTGCAGTGCAAAGACGCATCGCCTTGTTACGGTCGGGATATTTGCATGGAGGCTCATTGGACGAGTTGATCAGCATATGCAGGTCGAGATGGGGAGGATGATAGGGCTTGCAGTAGTTTGAGATTTGTCTCTTGGTGGTTGATCATAACGTCGATGTAAGTCATGGTTGGCTTCAATCCGTCTCTTATGATTTCAATTACTCTACCGTGGCATTGACTCTTCTGAGAACCAATATTATCTCGAGAAATACACATGTTTACTATCGAATTAGTAAATTGACACAGAAATGTATCTTTAAAGCAGACGTTTGAGACAGACTCGCAAGGCATTCTAGGCAGTCTTGTGGATCTCCACAGCCTAGAGTGAGAAGGCAAGATATCCAATAGTCTAACACGACAAGGGTTCATTCAGAGTCCGAACAGTCCTATCAAGGACGCCAAACGCCTTGTTTCTCCCATGAACACCACCGTTTCGCGCTCTTCACTTTACTTCACATAAGAAGGACTGGCTGTTCTTCTCATGCAAGCCATGCACATGCCCCAATGCGGTCATAATGGATCCAGAAGTTGGGGAACAGCAGGCAGGGGTTGTCAGCTTGGGACTGGCTATCTTTCGCTGTTTGCCTTGGGTAGAAAGGTCCTGTTGAGTATACCGAATTGTCGATCAACCTGCATCTAATTCTGCTGCCTTGAACCCTCGGGCGTTTCTTGACTTTAACATTGTGAAAATCCTTGTTCATGCTAGGAATCGCCCGAGGCTGTACAGCCCCTGCCTCTAGTCCTACCTAGGTAGTCTACGGAACGCTTCCCGTTTGCCCATGATCATGGTCATGGTTGCATCGCCTCAGCCCTATGAAGTATCCTACAGTATAGAAAAGCCACTTGACTTTCTCATTGACCTGCAATTCGCTCTTTGATGGGTTCCCCCGTCTGCAAGCGCACACCACCCTTGTTTCTTCTAGAAAACGCCAAGTCCTTCGCCCAGAATGCCCGATCTGTTCAATGGATGCCTGCCTAATAGGCATATCAGACAAACTGACTCACTGGAATATTGAGACTAGAAGATAGGTGCTTTCACGACGCTGGTGGCTTGTGACTCATGCTAATCAACTAGCAATTGTAGACTATATGCTCAAAATACCGGTATTCATACATTATCAAAACAAACCTAGCACAATATAATAGAGAAAACAATATAAACAAGAAACATAGCCACTTGATGATCTCTCAATGGCATCATCATGTGACCACCCCGAATCCTTCTGACTCCGATCGATATAGGAAAACCGGGGTGTCCATCCATCCATCTACCCATTTGCCAATCTCGAAACAAGGATGCTATCAACATCCTTTTTGGCCCCCAACATACCCTGCACAAGGCCCTGCACCCAAGGCTGACCTCAGTCTTCCAGAACGTAGCGTTTCTGGGCACTTAATCTCCGCCAACGAATCCCAAACCAATACCACTGCAGATGGCGGCAAATGTCCAGACGCCTGCATATGCAGCAGCTCCAATGGCATCAACCCGATACATGGTCTTGTAGGAGGCAAGGAACGTGTTGACCGCAGTAACAAAGGCAATCATGGCTGTTCGACGAATAACGACCTTGGTCTTGACAGTGTAACCCCACACATTCCACCAGACGGTCTCTCCGAGAGACGCAGCCACAGGATCAAATTCGGTGATCTTGTCATCCTCCTTGGCAGGTGCCGTTGTCGCGAAGGGCGCAAAGATAAAAATGCTGGCGGCAATACCGAACAAGGTTGTCACGGGGAGAATAGCAGCGTACGAAGCGTTGTAGGCAGGCTCGAGAGTGCTAACTCCGGAGTAGTTGACAACCAGGATGCGAGGCAGGACGAAACGCAGAGCCAGGTTCAGGACCACACTGTAGATGCCTGTTGCCATGGCAGTCGTGTACATCTGAAGCCAGGGGTCGAGGAGCTCGCGGTTAGGCAGGCCTGCAGCGGCGGCAGACGAAGACGTGTGGTAGGTAGAAAGCGGGCGAAGTAGGTAAAAGGGCACGGCGACCGAGACAACGTCAATAGCGAGTGCCGAGATTGCTGTGGTCCAGTTGAGACCGTAGAAAGTCGTGAGCAAGTAGTACTTTGATAAGTCAGCTTTGAGCAGGTTCTAGCTTCGAGAAGTGGGTTAAACTGACGTGAGGACCGTGAGATAGTAGATCCATCATGGCAACATCCAAGCTGTCCAACTTGCCATACCATCCAAAGGCCAACTCAACACTGCGATCACATTAGTATGTCTTCGTCTCTGCATGGAACGTCTTTACTGACATTCTGAAACCAGCCAGAAGGGCAACCTCTTCCCATGTATCCTGAGTTCTGCTGAGGGCAGCGAGCTCGCCGTTGGTAAGCTCATTCATCAAGCTGTATCCCAATGATGCCATCGCAAAACTTGTCGCGATCGCGAGAGGGAACTTCGCCTTACGAGGAACCATGGCGCGGAATGATCGCGGTGCTCGCTGCACTTCCTTTGGTGATGATGGAGTTGTCGTCAACGCCGTGTCGTCGCTGGCCACGGCGGCGCTTCGTCTTGTGGCCATTTTGTTGTTGTTTTGGTGAGTTGAGACAAAGAATTGTCTAGGATTCGGGTTCACGCCACTTGTCTAGGACAAGGCAAGACCAAAAATACCAGAAATGTGCGACCTTAGTACAGGTAGCAACCGAGATGTTTTTTTGTGTTTGCGATCAAGTGAAGGCAAGACTGGGTGAAGATTGGGTAGGATGCGCTGAACAGGAACAGAGGTTAGTAGGTAGGCTACAGTGGGGAACTGGACAATCAGTGACGTCGCTGCCCGGGCAACCTCCATCAGATGGACCTTCAACGGCATTTCGCAACCTCGAGTTCCCCACTGCACACCTACTGGACTGGGTTAGTAGCTGTTTTGCCAGCCGACATGGGAAGATGAAGGGTTTTTTTTGCTCTCTTTTCGACCTTTTGATTTTCTTCTTCTTCTCTCATTCCTCAAGCAAGCATTAATTGATACAATCAATTATTGCCGACTGAAAGAGATGATCCTCAATCATCCTGAATCGTCTCATCTTGTTCGTCTATCTGTCCTTTTCGCTCGACGAGGCTGGCTGCTCTTCCGTGACCTTGTCTGAATCGCACCGTGATTGATGTCTCATCACGACGATGTTCTTTTCATTACTCTTCATCAATTGATTTTATCTCAATTATTCATTCACTCTTCATCTCGTGGTGATTCAATGTTGTAACACGGCAATGTGGTTTCAATATTTGATTTCCATTTGGTAGGTATTTATTTGGGCGTCCAACTCGACGCCTGTCCGAATCCTCACTTTAACCTCGTGGCGATGCAATCTCATCTAGTTTTCTCACCAGACGGGCCCTCCACTCTTCGGTGCTGGGAATCGGCAGCGGAGATCTGGTCCACCTTATGATAACACGCTGTATGTGATACAGAAGATATAAAAAAAAGAAGAAGACGATAACGCGCTTATCCATCGACGTCATCAGATAATCCAACTCCAGAGCCTTCATGCCTGACCCAAGAGATATATACTCCGTCCCAATCGTTACCCATTATAGATGCATCCAAAAATCATTCCTCCATACGACCGAAAACACCGTCATCATCATCCTCGCTTCGACCCCGCGAACGCATCTCGAAATCGTCATCGTCCATGACCGAATCGCCGCTGCCGTCCATTCTGACGTCTTCGCTAGGACGTCTCATCTCACCACGAGTAAAACTCTCGGGCTGTCGACGTGGAAAGCTGTTAATGAAGCTTGCTGTTGACAGCGACGTCGCCTGGTCCAAGTACTGAGCGGGCAGTGGAGGAACAGGGGGTGCATCCGCAGGAGTCATGGCGGGACGGGATCCGTTGTTGCTACCAAAGCTACAGCTCAGAAGCTCAACTGCAGCAGCCAAATCCCGGTCGTCTTCTCCAGTGGCATTGCGACCAGAAGAGCCTGGACGGTGGTGGTCATTGCTTGGCTGACGGTAGTGGCCAAAGCCCGAGCCATATGGCACACTGCCTGCTCCAAAAGAAGCAGCCGACTGGTAGCTTCTCGCATACCCGCCGTTGCTGCTGTAACGCTTGTTGCGGTAGGAAGTGCCGTTAACACTAACACCTTCGGCGAGCGGAGGTGGAGTAGTATCGGCAGAGCTCTGTCGCTCCGCATGGTCGGAGTATCCAGAGGCTGCAGGAGAGGATGACCCGGCCTCACTTTGGAAGTCCTTGGTAGACTCGGGAGGAGTAGCAGCGTTGCCGTCGATGCCGTTCATGGTTACAAGAACCGAAGCAGCTTCAAGCAGCTGGACTTGTTGATGCTTCGAAATGAGCAGCTTCGAAGTCAAGGCCCACTCAGGTGTGTGTTCCCACCTAGAAACAGTCAGTGACACATATTCATGAGTACGCAACGTTGCACGCCAAAAACAGCTCTTGTCTAAAGACAAAGCTTCCTGTGCTGGGGCAAGTCATTGGGAGGAGGGGAACCAACAAGTGCTTAGTCAAGCAGCTGCTATGCTTGTAGCCTTTGCCGCACTTGTCACAGCGAACCTCAACCCTGTTGCTCTTCTTGCTCTCCTTGAGAGTCTGACCGTCGCTTGCACGGCGTTGACGAGCCTTCTGGAACTTGGTAGTTCCCTCGTCAGCCGAGCCTTCATTCATGTCATCCTCAATGGCGCTACCATTGAGTTCTTGCTTCGTTTCGGGTATCGTCTTGTGGTTCGGGAGGCTGGCAGGAGGGGAGGGAAGGCTACCGGCGATGGCAGCTCGAGCAGCGGCGCTCTTGGACATTCGGCGGCCGCTGTTGATGGGCAGGGCGGAGGAGGAACGTTCACTTTCCCGAAGGGCCGCGGCGATCGCGTTCACGTTCGCATTCGGGTTCGTGACGGACTTGCGTCGAGTCACTCTATGGTTGG
This sequence comes from Fusarium coffeatum, assembly GCF_003316985.1. NCBI lineage: Eukaryota > Fungi > Ascomycota > Sordariomycetes > Hypocreales > Nectriaceae > Fusarium > Fusarium coffeatum. The sequence goes on along the minus strand of NW_022157939.1, from coordinate 5,286 downwards.
CGTTAAGAGCGCCTGTGAGCAGCGAGTGCGAGCTCGTCCGAGCGTGAGATTGACGACCGGGGAGGGCCGACGACGTGGACGACATCGGAGAACGGGTCTGAGTCAATGGCCTCGAGGACTGCTGCATTTCCTGAAGAGGACGAAGGAGATCAGCAAATCTGGCCTTGGTAGGTTGTTATGCCATCTGGCAAGTCGTGGGAAAGATCATGACAGGGCTCGGGTTCGGTCCCTCCGAGGGTTGAGGGCAGCGTACTTTGGATGAGGCCATTGCCGGCGACTTGGTATATGTTCAGGATTCGACCGACTGCAGTCGTGTCGATCACGAACTAGACGTTTGGAAGGTGTTGGTAGATAGACTTGAACCTGGAAGATGTTGGACTGGTGTTGGCAGAAGGAAGAGAAGTGGTGAGAGGAGAAAGATGTTGCCAGCAGGAGTCCCAGAACAGACGAGAAATAATATTTTGGGAAGCAGCACCCAAGCCCAGGGTGTGTGTGTGGCCAGGAGCGGGGCGTATGTAGCAGTATGGTGTCTGAATTGGATGTCTGAATTGATGCCTGTGCGATTACTATCGAGACTTGCTCAGTTCAGTGAAAGCGCACCCGGCTGGTCACCTATTCACTAGCACCTTTGAGCCACCAAACATGGCCTTGTGCCTTGGAAGTCAAGAGGGGGCTCAACCACAGGGAGCCAAGGCCCTGGGCCGGGTTCCAACGACTTCCACCAGGCGCTCCGTACTGCCATTTGCACTGGTGTTTAGGGGGGCAGTTCAGCCATTCAGTGGCCACAGGTGGAGAAGATACGACATGTCGATTGGATGGTCGGCACCCTGGTCAAGCATCCGAACTGAGTTGCAGCAGGGAAAGAGAGCCCGTGAGAGGGAGAAAGCCTGGGAGGGAGCGAGGGGGTTAGGCGGTGGTCCGCGGAAGGGTGTGGCGTTAAGGCGTGGGTGTGTCATGCGCCCAAAGTCGCAATCGGCCGGCGAACGGGGGCTGAGCAATCGATGGCTCTATCCCATTCCCTTGTTCTTGACCTGAATGGAACGGACAGATATCCTGAGCTGATAAAAGACACGAGACAAATTATGCTCGGCTGCATTTGCTGGCATTAAAGCGAGTTGTTGCTTCCATCAACAATCGTGTTATCAACGGTTGATGTTGATAAAGTTAATGGGACATAAAGGTCAGTGTACAGTACAGTACAAAGGCATGTATCCCCTCAATTCCCCTCCCGTCGTGCATGAGGCGCTGTGCTTTTGCACTGGTCCATGATTGGATTCCCCTCACAAACTGGTACCAGTCTTTGCTTGATAAGGTATAAATTGGTGAATTAGCTCTTTTTGTGCACCCTCATAAGTTGAAGTGCAGACGTGCCAGGGTCTTCCTTCCGCTGCACAACGTTGTAGCCAGGGGATTAAACTAAACCGTTTCCACTGTTCCTGGAGGTTATCTGCTCTGAGAAAGCCAGGTCCCGTTTGCACAAAACGTTGCCCGGCGAAGGGAGGAGCATCATCTCAACAATCGTGATGGGTCGGGGATGTATGTGATGCTCGGATTTCTCGTCACTCGGTTTGGTTTTCCTGTTTGGAATCCATTAGCAGCAGTCTTTGTTATGCTCGCTTGATTCTGGGCTGATTCGTCACCCGACGCGTCCATGTCCTCATTGCATTTGCCTGGGCTCCGTCGCACATACATAATACAGTTTTGTACAGTACAGACGGTACTCGCAGCGAGTATAAGAATACCGACTTTAATTTATCACATTGCAGCTGGCTCTCCATTTCCCCAACTTCCGAGACGGGTAGAGTGGACGGTGGCCCCGTGGCCTGGCCTGTAGCTTGTAGCCCTGCCCGGCCTGGGCGGCCCAGTCGCCAGTGCCCAGACTTAATCGAGATGGAGATAGACTCGCACTGGGCGGGGAGCTGAGTTGGTTCAATGGGATGGGCGAGTAGACGAGCTAGTGCGTGAGGAGTTGATGCTGAAGGGAAGACTGATTTTGGGGACCGAGTGGAGTGAAATCTGGGGGATGTTTCTCTTTGTTGTTTTTCGCACTGTAAGTGATACTGTACATGGAGAGTGCAGTACCTGGAGGCATCAAAGAGATGTTGCTTGATGGCGTTTGGTACCAAACCGATGTCGATGGGTTGAGGACACAAAAACAATAGTTTGATGCACATCGAGAGCATGCCATTATTTGCTACCGTAATCATCTGCGGTGATGGCGAGATTGTCAGATTCTCGGGTCGAGATTTTGTTTTAAGTTTTCTTGAACAAGTGGTGGATTCATCTTGCATCGGTTTTGTAGCGAGCCATCTAACAGGTATCGACCATGACCTGGTTCTGGCTTTGACTTGATGCCAGTGCTGAGACCGATACCACGGCAATTGTCGTATGCAACAGATTGCTTTGTCTTGTGGTGCCTTGAATCTCGTCTCCCTGGGATATTCTCTCGGGCTCATGGTTGGAGCCTGGAGGCATTAATAATCGGGGAGACAAAGAAAGACCCGACGCCATCAGCTCCAGGTGACGAGGCAGAGGCAGAGGCAGAGGCTCTAATGTTTCTCGCTAATTGTACCAGCTTGAGACGCGTTTAATGAGACGTCTGACCAAGGGATCGAATGGATCTGTTTCGAGCCCTGGAGTGTGGATGTTTTGGAAAACCTGTTTCTGTAACTTTTTGCAACGCGTAATGCTCTTCTTTTTTTTAAAAAAAGGCTATTTATGTGATTTTATGCCTGAAGTTTAATTATGCAGTTCCATTGAATGTCGATGGTTAATGGAATTGGAATTTAAGCGCGAACGCGACAGGGCTGACATCAGCGTCCTTCTACCGCTTTCAGTAACAGCAACTCGATAGATGAGCGGCAAAGCAACAGTTCATGACCACTCGTTTAAAAGACTCACTCATCCCTACTTGAACAGTAATCTCCTGCTTTCCATCTTACTATCGAAATGTGAATCGTCTGCCTGTCCTGTCCTCTTACACGTGGTGATAATCCATGCTCTTTCAACTCAAACCTAACCCTTGCCCTGGCCCTGAATGCTGAAGTAACCTTAATGGGTTAATCCAGCCCAGTCCCAGCCAAGTCCAATATGATCAAACGGTGATCTGATCTGATAACGCTACGTACTGTAACTGACTGTTCGGTCAATTGATTTGCTGGCCTGACTTATTGGCCTGATGTTTAATACTCCGACCCAGCTGGTTAGACGAAAAGTCAGACGGAGGAAGGGACTTCTTATTCGGCAATGGCTTGAAATTGGGTGCTCTAAGAAAAAAAAGTTGAGACCCCTTCTTTTTCCAACTTTTTTTTTTGTTTGGTCGATCTTCAGCGATCGATGAGCCATCCATGTAACCAGCTTGTGAGAACCACATATTCCATGTAGCCTCGAGGGATACTGCATTGATCGTGTAGCAACTTGTTACTTAATATCAAATAATCGCTTGCCAGAGGGAATGTTCTCGTATCTCAGAAGAGAGATGAGTCTGTCTCTTCAACAAAATGTTTTAATTTACAGCTCCCTAAAAAGGTTAGGGCGTGTAGTTAATCAATTGATGCATACCCCTCATTCTTAGCTTCTCGATACAGAAGTCGATCCACCACCTCCAGGAGTCGTCAGTCGTCAGCTCCTCAAACTGTATTGTACTGTACAAGCTACAGCACGCCAAAGCTAGCATCACATCACTAGCAACGCCATCGGCGGTGTCGCCTTTGGCCTTGTTTAGAAACAGGAAAGGAGAGGCCCTGAATTTAGCTGCCACCGTAATTTTAGGCTGCAAGTGGCCAAGGGGGCATGGTTTAAGGGACTGACTGACTGACAGGCGCTGAGAAGAGGGCGGAGGCTCGCTAATGATATTGAGAGTTGTTGATGCTAAAAGGGGGAAGCGAAGTAAGTGTCCTCATTGGTCTTTTCGTTACGGCATCAATTGAACCAGATTACTGTATGAACCGAGATTCTTTTAATGTGCAGTACTCAACAAAGGAGGCGGGTGCGAGTTCAAATCATTGTGGCTGATATACTGTCCTCATCCTGTCCAACGTGTCAAGCTCAAGCTCAATTTATGTGATATGTAGAATATTATGTGCATCAGCGGTATCTTATGCGGCACTTGCTTGATTGCTGCAAGCATTGTCGAATCCAAGATATCTATCCAAAAGCCATAGAAACATACTGTCCTGTAGCATGATGGACAGCCAGGTTAGTCTAGATACGTACTATACTGTACCCATTTACCCCTCAAATTGCTAATCCCTTCTTGGAAGATCACTGATCACAAGCACTTTCACCTGACCTAGCTGCTGCACTCCCGTCTTGCCGTCAGTTGTGTCTGGTCACAAGGAGTTTCTTGAAGAGGTATCGTAGTATCGTGAGAATTTGGAATAGAAGGATTTGATCCAACCCAACCTCTACAGGTAAAAGGTGGCCTGTGCTGCTGCTGTGTAATGTAATTGTGGAAGGTGCAACGTCAGTCCGTCTTGATCGCCACTACCAATCGATCAGACAAACTGCCTGCTCAATGAACCATCATGATCTCTGGTTCCTTCCTTCAGTATCATCATCACTGCACATTCTTGTGTCTTGAAAGTATAAACGTCGAGGACAAATGTTCTTAGCATGATAGTCACTACACGTTCCTGACTATCCTACGGGGCACTTCCGTCTTAAGATAAAACACGACGATCCCCTATATAAATCCCAGCTCCCGTCGGAAAAAAGTCTACCAATAACAATAGGCCCTCCAGCGCCAATTTTCCTAGTGATCGAGGTTCAACACGTGGAGTTTATGCTCTGAAGATCAATCTGAATGGTTACTGTGCAGTCGTTGCATTCCTTGCTATACTTTATCGAATTGGCTTTGAGATTCGGGAACAGCATTTCAAGTTTTGTGATCGTAACGACGTCATCGGAGTCTCCTCCCCTGGCTAGAAGGTAAACGAGTTTCTTTCAAGCATTATGCCCTGCATTTCCTTTTGTTCCTTCTTCTTCTGTCAGAAATCGATTGCACATTGACTTTTCGAATTTTCAAACTCAATGATGTAATCCTGACACGAATATGAGCAAATAACTACCAACTGATAGTTACGGCTGGTGTTGAAAGAAAATTATGGATTCCGTTTACCACAAAGACTCCATCAGAGTGGAATTCTTCGGACAAGCCCACAAAGGCCACCGACCGCATTGGGGGTGCTTTGAGCTTACATGGACCAAAGCCAATCAGACTCGACAAGCATTCCTCCACATTCTGTCAATCTCGATCCTGTCTTGAGACAAAAAAAAAAAAAAAAA